>NC_142567.1:16383235-16536470 GCF_041283825.1 Pyrus communis
TACTCCAGGCGTCTGGTATCATCTTTGGGGAAGAAGAAAATTTTGAGTAATTCAAAAGGCTTTGCTGGGAGTGCGCCCTCAGAGGTGAGAGAGAGTTGGTGGGCATTTTTTTCAAGTCTGCCTTGCCATAAGAGATGAAGGTCGACAAATATAGGGATTTTCTGAATAGAAAGTGGTGGTACTGCTCTTTTACCCTTTGTCGACAGACGTCTGGTCGATTTCTGAACGAACGGCTCTTCGATTTCTGCATGGCAAAAGTAGTCACGGGTGCGGCTCTTTTGACAAAGCTGCACGCGTTTTCTGAAAAGCAGAGAAAGCGTCGCCGAACTTTGCGTTTGTCGGCTAAAGACGTGTAATTGAGATGATGGCCTCCACGTGTTATCAGCTTTGTCAGATATCTTTTGACAAAGCTGAGCGCGTTTTCTGAAAAGCCGCGAATGCGTCGTCGAAATTTGCGGAGGAAAATCCGGATCTCTGAATCGGCGGACGCGTCGCCATGGCTTTTTATGGAGCTATCGATCACCCCAACAAATACACTCTGAAGAAATCCCATTCTTGAAAAATCGACTCCGGCCCTTTGAGAATTAATTACATCCACCCCTTGAACACTTTTGAAAAATGGCAAACTCATCGAACCTTAGCTTGGAATTGAGCCTTAGCAGTGATGCGGGCGCGCCGCGTCAAGGTAACGTATGGCGCCCTTCTTTCTTTTCTTCTAACGGTCCTCTCACAGGTGAAGACTCCGTGATGCAGGACGCCACAACAGCTACAATAGTAGCTAGGAACCTCCTCACTCCGAAAGATAGTAGGCTGCTGTCAGGACGGTCCGATGAGTTGGCCGTTCAAGAGTCCCTCGCACTTAGTGTTCAGTGTGCGAGTTCTGTGTCCAACATGGGCCAACGCCTGCTTGCCCGCTCCCGTCAGGTGGAATCATTGATGGCAGAGGTGGAAAGTCTCAAGCAGGAGATCCAGCAGCTGAAGTATGAGAATAGAAGTTTGCACGTGCTTGCAAACAACTATTCGACGGGCATGAAGAGGAAGCTTGATGAGCTGCAAGAGTCTGAAGGTCGGATTCACAGTGACCGTCAAAGGTTTTCGTCTTTCCTCCAGAGGCACCTTTTTCCTGGCTCATCCAGCGCTTGGCCAAGTATTGAGGCCTGGAATGCTCTATCTTCGATGCCTCCCGCTCCGATGCCTTCTGTTCCTACGCCTTCCGCTCCGATGCCTTCCGCTCCGATGCCTTCTGTTCCTACGCCTTCCGCTTCAAGAGTAAAGCCACGTACTGGGGCCTCAAGCAAACAACCTTTGTGAAGCACCATCTTTCTTTGTTTAGCAGTGCCTATCAATAAATCAAACATTTTCTCAATGTTACAATCATAAACTCACACAATTAATAAACAAACAAACAATAACAACTAAACAACCTAACAAGGCAGAAACGAAATAGCAACAAAATGACTCAAATGACTCTAAAAACACATATTTTTGGGTTTTTTCAAAAGAATCTTTTTTTTTTCTTTTTTTTTTTTTTTTTTCAAATTTTCGGAGTTTTATACCAAGACACTATAAAACACACTAAAACACTCTAAAAATGCTTAAAACAGCAAGAAACAACATTCTAAGTGAAAGGTGAATAAATCCCACGAAATTCATGCAAATACAAATTGTTTATCCCCACACTTAAATCAAACTTTGTCCTCAATGTTTTAAACAGAAAGTCACAACAGAGCAAGCAAATAAACAAATACGAGAAAGAAAGCAAAGTAAAGGCAGTAAAGAAAAAGAAAGGAATAAAAATAAGTCTCTTAAAGGGGTTTCCAAGTTCTTCTCTATTCGGATGCATGGGTTGCCTCCCACGAAGCGCTTTCTTTTACGTCTTGCAGCCGGACGGTACCTCCGTTTAAGCTTGACTAGGTTCCACGGCATGGAGGGGTACCTCCTCCACGACATGCTCCTCAAACATCTCGTAATAGGGCTTCAACCGATGCCCATTCACTTTGAATTCTTGCTGCGTCCTTGAACTTTTGATTTGCACTGCACCATGAGGGAAAACATTAGTAACAACAAACGGGCCAATCCATTTAGAACGCAACTTACCAGGAAACAACCGTAGGCGAGAGTTGAAAAGTAACACTTTTTGCCCAACTGTGAAGGTCTTGGTTCGAATCATTTTATCATGGAATGCTTTGGTCTTGGCTTTGTACATCCGGGCATTCTCATAGGCTTCATTCCGAATCTCCTCAAGTTCATTCAATTGGAGCTTCCTATGAACTCCCGCTGCATCTATGTCCATGTTGAAAATCTTCACGGCCCAATGTGCCTTGTGCTCTAACTCTACGGGCAAATGACATGGCTTACCATAGACGAGCCGAAAAGGTGACATCCCAATGGGTGTTTTGTATGTCGTACGATATGCCCACAGTGCATCATCTAAACGTAAGCTCCAATCCCTCCTTGTTGGTCCAACGGTCTTCTCCAAAATTTTTTTGATTTCTCGGTTAGACACCTCGGCTTGGCCATTTGTTTGAGGATGGTAAGGTGTAGAGACCTTATGGTTGACATGGTACTTTCTTAGCAACGCCTCAATGGTCCGATTGCAAAAGTGAGACCCTCCATCACTTATGATTACTCTCGGCATTCCAAACCTAGCAAAAATGTTAGTTTTCACGAAATCTGCAACCACCTTAGAATCGTTAGTACGGGTGGCTTTTGCTTCCACCCATTTAGAAACATAATCAACGGCTAGCAAGATATAAGTGAAACCATAAGATGGAGGGAAAGGGCCCATGAAATCAATGCCCCAAACATCAAAAATTTCAACATTAAAGACAGGGGTTTGCGGCATTTGGTCCTTGGTACCTATGTTACCCATTCGTTGGCAACGATCACAAGACATACAAAAGGTTCTAGCATCCCTAAATATAGTCGGCCAATAAAAACCACACTCTAGAACCTTGAGGGCAGTGCGTTGTGTGCCAAAATGACCACCACATGCATATGTGTGACAAAAGCTTAGAATTGAGTGAAATTCAGAATCATGCACACATCTACGTACAATTTGATATGAGCAATACTTCCACAAATAAGGGTTATCCCAAACATAGAAATGTGCATCATTTTTAAGCTTATCACGTTGGTGCTTGTTTAGTTCATTTGGAATTTTTTTAGCCACCAAGTAATTCACTAAATCTGCATACCATGGTTCACTTACCTCAATGGATAGCAGCTGCTCATCGGGAAAAGTTTCAGGGATAGGTACGGCATGTTCATGCTCCTCGTGGATCATTCGGCTTAAATGGTCAGCCACTACATTCTCGCTTCCTTTCTTATCCCGGATTTCAATATCAAATTCTTGAAGAAGAAGAATCCAACGGATAAGCCTCGGCTTTGCTTCCTTTTTCGTGAGCAAGTACCTCAAAGCTGCATGATCAGAATAAACGATTACTTTAGTACCAATTAAATATGAACGGAATTTATCTAAAGCAAAAACCACAGCTAGAAGTTCTTTTTCCGTCGTGGAGTAGTTCAATTGGGCATCATTGAGAGTCCGAGATGCATAGTATATGACATGCGGCCGCTTGTCTCTTCTTTGTCCTAGAACAGCTCCTAATGCATAGTCGGATGCATCGCACATGAGCTCGAACGGAAGGCTCCAATCTGGAAGTACAATAATGGGGGCCGAGACTAGCTTCTCCTTGAGTTGGTTAAATGCCGAATTACACTCTTCATCAAACTTGAATGGCACATCTTTTTGAAGCAATCGGCAAAGAGGGTTGGACATCTTGGAGAAGTCCTTGATAAAACGCCTATAGAACCCTGCATGGCCAAGAAACGAACGTACCTCTCTAACCGAAGTAGGACAGGGTAAGTGACGTACAAGGTCTATTTTCGATTTATCTACTGCAATTCCTTTTTCTGAAACAATATGTCCTAAAACTATACCTTGTTTCACCATAAAGTGACATTTCTCCCAATTCAAGACAAGGTTAGTTTCAACACATCGTTTCAAAATTAAGGTCAGATTATCCAAGCAATTATCAAATGAACTCCCAAATACACTGAAATCATCCATGAAAACCTCAATGATCTTTTCAACAAAATCGGAAAATATACTTACCATACACCTTTGGAAAGTGGCCGGTGCGTTGCATAAGCCAAATGGCATGCGACGATAAGCAAATGTTCCAAAGGGACATGTGAATGTGGTCTTCTCTTGATCATCCGGGGCTATCACAATTTGGTTATATCCAGAGTATCCATCAAGAAAACAGTAAAAAGCATGACCGGCTAACCTTTCGAGCATCTGGTCGATGAATGGCAAAGGAAAGTGATCTTTCCTAGTCATGGCATTTAGCTTCCGGTAATCGATACATACGCGCCATCCAGTCTGAATGCGTGTAGGCACGAGCTCATTCTCATCATTCTTGATAACAGTTACTCCGGACTTCTTGGGAACGACTTGAACTGGAGAGACCCAACGGCTATTGGAGATAGGGTAGATCACTCCGCAATCCAAAAGCTTGATTATTTCCTTCTTCACCACTTCCATCATCGGAGGGTTGAGACGGCGTTGAGCCTCTCGAGTTGGTTTAGCCCCCTCCTCAAGAAGTATACGGTGCATGCATGTGGTAGGGCTTATTCCTTTAATGTCGGCCAAAGTCCACCCTATGGCCGTTTTGTGCTCTCGCAGCACCTTCACAAGCTTCTCCTCCTCCATTGCCGTGAGACTTGATGAAATGATGACGGGCAATGTTTCGCCTTTTCCCAGAAACACATACTTCAAATGGTCCGGCAACGGCTTAAGTTCAAGCGATGGTGCCTGAACAACAGAAGGCAGCATCTTAGTGGAAACTGAATTTGAAAGTGAGAGTGGAACCTTACCATATTGTTGTGGCAATGACTCAAGGGCTGCCACAACCTCAATTATTTCTTCACTAGAACCCATTGCAAAGAATTCCTCCTCCTTGTCGTGGCCTTGCATTGGCCCAAATCCTTCATTTTTGCGCTCTATGGCCTTAGTGATGGTTGTTTCCAGGGCGTCCTCGTTCAATTCTTCAAGGTATACCTGCGCCAAAGAATCGATAACATCAATGGAAAAACAAGAATGGTCATCAACGGGATATCTCATAGTTTCAGAAATATTAAAATCAATCACTTCCCCATCGAATTCCATTGTCAAGGTGCCTTTGTATACATCAATCTTCGTTCGGGCCGTCTTCATGAATGGCCTACCAAGGAGAATCGGCAAAGATGTAGAATGGGCTGAATCCTCCATGTCTAGGACGTAGAAATCAGCCGGAAAAATTAAATGGTTCACCTGCACAAGCACATCCTCCAAAACTCCTTTTGGATACGCGTTAGAACGATCAGCCAATTGTATAATTACACCATCTTGTTTTAATTCACCCAAATTCATAGATGCATAAATAGAATAAGGCATGACATTTATGGATGCACCTAAATCAAGCATGGCATGTTCAAAACGATTATGTCCAATCACACAAGGAATCGTGAAACTACCGGGGTCTTTGCACTTGGTAGGCAGTTTACGTTGCAAAACAGCGGACACATTCTCGCTTACCTTCACTACCTCTTTGTTTGCCCTTCTTCTCTTTGTATTGCATAGGTCCTTGAGGAATTTAGCATACTTTGGAACCTGTTTGATTGCATCGAGAAGCGGTATGTTCACTTGCACCTTCCGGAACGTTTCAAGAATGTCTTTCTCGCTTTCTTCCTTTTTTTCTTGCATGAACCTGCGAGGAAAAGGTACATTGGGCAGATTAGGACGTGAAGTACATGAATTTGAACTTAAATTACCTGATTTGGCCGAGTTAGGGTGATCTGCCTCAGGTTGTGTCGTCTCTTCATCTACTTTCTGGGCAGATTTGGGATTGTTTGGCTCGGTCCCAACTTCTTTTCCACCCCTTAGGGTGATGGCCTTGGCGGATTCGAATCCTCCCTTTGGATTGACTGTGGTTGAGCTAGGAAGCTTTCCTTGCTCTCTAATCTGTCCAAGGAACTCAGAAATCTGCCCTATTTGTTTCTTCATATCCATCATCTCCTTCTCGTTATTTTCTATTCGGTTGTTTTGATTTTGCAACCCCTGCGAAATAGAGGTTAGTAATTGCATAGCTTGATTACTTTCCAAAGACGTACCTGAATGAGATGATGCCGAAGGTTGTTGGGATTGTTGGGGTGCATACGGCTTGGAATAAAAACCAGGGGGGTTTGGCCTAAATCCTCCTTGTTGGGCAGCTTGTTGTGGCTCCCTCCATTTGAAGTTTGGATGGTCCCTCCATCCGGCATTGTAAGTGTTCGAGTATGGGTTGTTTTGATTTTGTCCTTGGAAACCAATTGCATTGGCAGATTCCCACCCACCATTCTCGATTAGTTGAGGGCACTTGTCGGATGGATGCCCTTGAATTGAGCACACGCCACAAACTTGGTGTTCTTGTGCTTTTGGACCAATCACAACCTGAGAAACAAGAGAAGTAAGATTAGCAAGTTGTGATTGAATTTTAGAAATAGCACTCACCTCATTTATACTTTGTTGCCGTGGGGCTTCCCTTTGGCCCACTCCTTCATATTGTTGAGCGTTGAGCGCTCGGTTGGCTATGAGAATCTTGGCATCCCTTGGTGTTTTGTCCACCAATGCTCCTCCCGCTGATGCATCAACCATTTGACGTTCGATAGGAAGGAGGCCCTCATAGAAATATTGAAGGAGAAGTTCCTCCTTCATTTGATGTTGGGGACATGAAGCTACAAGGCCCTTGAAGCGCTCATAATAAGCCGGGAACGTCTCACCATGATTCTGTTGAATACCACTAATTTTCTTCCGTAGGAGAATCACTCTCGAAGTAGGGAAGAATTTCTCCAAGAAAGCACGCTTCATACTCTCCCACGAAGTCACAGTTCCCGGGGCTAGTTCGTAGAGCCAATCTTTGGCCTTGTCCATAAGTGAAAATGGAAAGGCCTTCATCTTCAATATACTCCCATCCACATTGACGGGGGTCATGCTCGAACAAACCACCTCGAACTCCTTCAAGTGTTTGTTGGGGTCTTCCATAGACAAGCCATGGAACTTCGGAATATGGTGTAACAAACTGGATTTGAGTTCAAATTCCTCAGTCTTCCCCTCTGCAGCCGTGGGGTATTGGATACTGATGCGAGATTTACTTGACACTCAAATTAAACCCTCGTTTGACAATTGTAGTAGAATGGATAAGTGAGGGATCGTTCTAGACCGGGGATTAGGAGGGCTTGCTAAAACCTTCTAAATTGACTTAAAAACATAAAAACTAAATTAAAATACTCTTAACAAGACTACTATGACTCAGAATGGCTTTGAAAAACTCAAATTGTCTAAAACAATCAAATTGACTCAAATAGAAGCTAGAACTTGATTTAGACGAATTTGCAATTGTTTATGACTCCAAAAAGCTTAAAGATACAAAAATAAAACAAATACGAATGATTAAGACTTAACAAAATAGGGGGGGGGAAATTGTGGTTGGACGATATTAAATTAAAAAGACAGAATATAATTAAAGGCAAAATGTAAATATGAATGTGATAAAAATATGGATGATGGAATAGCCAAGGGGTTCTTCTCCACACATGTTACACTTGCAAACAAAATTGATTCTCAGTTGGTCTTTCGATAAGTTGTGAAACTCAATGCTCCAAGTTAATTAGATCCGCTTAGATTAACTTTCAGATTTCCCTAAATTCGTTGGATTGAATGGAATACGCATTACAACCAAATTATTCTTAATCAAAGTCCCTAACTATGGAATACGCATGATAGAGACATTTAACCAAGATCATTAAGTTCAACGGAAATCATAAACATCGACGAGGCATTCGTTACTATGGAATACGCATGAAACTTATGCCAAGAATTCGTTTAACGAGATTGTTTATAAGCAACCTCTACTACTTGTGAATATAAGTTCATAACGATTAGGTGAAATTCACTTATATTCTAGCGTCATATTTATGCATGAAAATTAAGCTTGCAATCTCAATGAACATACATAAATAAGTTATCAATCAAACAGTTAAACGAATTGAATCCACAACTTATGAAATTCCAACCAAACGTAATCAATTCAAAATGCAAATATAAACATAGTTTCGAATCACCCCCTAGCTAAAGGGGGGTTTAGTTCCTCATAACTTTGAAATCAAAGAAACACCTAAACATTCCAACAACTCAAACGTGAATTGTATGAACGTTTAGGCACTCTTCTCTTCCCTTCTCATACGTACAAAACAAAGAGAATTAAATTTAAACTTTGAAATCAAAGAAACACCTAAACATTCCAACAACTCAAACTTGAATTGTATGAACGTTTAAGCACTCTTTTCTTCCTCGTTGTTGTAGCACAAGGTCTAAGGTGAGCTTAAGGGCTTTAGGTGTATGTGGAATGGAGTAGGGAGTGGTTGGAGATGGAAGAATGAAGAGAAAATATGCAGAAAATGAAATGGGACTCACGGCAATGGAATGGTATTTGTGTTGTGTGAAGTGTTGTGAATGGAAATATATGAGATATGAATTGAATGGGTGCAAGGGTATTTATAGGAGTAGTGGAGGGAACATATGGTTGTTTGTTTAAGATGCAAGTGGCTAATTAATGATGGAAAAGTATGTGATTTAAAGGATGCAAAGTGAATGAATCATGAATCATTGTGGATGAAAGGTGGAAGTGCATGTGTTGATGACTAGGTTAGTGGGTGGAAATATGAAAATGGCATATAGGAATGGGAGCTCACGGTTTGAATGTGTAAAGTGTGTGTGAATGCATGTGAAGATGCAATAAATAATGCATGTAGGGTTAGAGAGGGAGAATGTGGTGAAATGATGAAGTAGGAAGGTGGAAATGCATGTGAGATGTTTGGAAAGGAATAAAGAATGAATGGTGGAAATGTGAGTGAATGATGTGCATGTGTGAGAATGCATGTGAGTTAAAGAGGGAGAATGTGGTGAAATGATGAAGTAGGAAGGTGGAAATGCATGTGAGATGTTTGGAAAGGAATAAAGAATGAATGGTGGAAATGTGAGTGAATGATGTGCATGTGTGAGAATGCATGTGGAATTAAGAGGAGTATGGAAGTGAAATAAATGAATGATATGTTAAGTGATAAGTGAATGATATGTGGTGAGTGATAAGTGAATGGTTTGATAAGTGATCAATGAATTAGTTTAAAGGGCTAGGGTTTAAGTACATAGAATGGGCCTAAAATAGGTTGGTTTGTATGGCATAATGTGTTTGATTGGGCTAGAGCCATTGTTTTGTGTCTTCAAGTGCATACAAGGCCTTCAAATTCGTCCATTCTCTTGGCTCCATGGATAAGCTATCCAATCCATGCCCAAAAATGCTCCAAATGGCCTCAAAATGCACTTTCTTGCTCCCTAGGCCCTTAGAACCTGAAAACACACAAAAGAAGCATAAAGGACTAAAATAACGAGAGAAACATAACGTAAATGCACGAGAACAAGCCATTTAAGTCGCATGAATATGCTCCTATCAAATACCCCCACACTTAGCTTTTGCTAGTCCTCGAGCAAAACAGAATAAAAACAAATAAACAAAACGACACTAAACACGTAAAACACAACCTAAACCTTCCAACAACCGTCTTAGGGATTTCCAATGCACATGACAAGTTAAAAATCATCATTCTCACAGATTTTAGTCATCTTCACATTTAAGTACATTCTTAATCATAGTCACCATATACTAGTTCACAATTAAGCATTTAAAACCATGTTTTGAATGTAGTAACATGCCTTAGAGAATTTGCTCAATTCCGTTCAAGATATGCACTCAATTTTTACTCAGATTTTCTAACTACACACCCTAATCTAGTCATATGTGAGAAGATTGATGTAAACATGAAAACGACACTCACATATATGTATCACAAAGAACGCAAATTCTGGAGTTAATAATCAAGTTTAGATATGATCTCATGAATGGAATGCTACTACTTAGACGCGAGAACCAGTGACACCATAAGCTCATACCAAGTTCAAACTCCACAAATTGAAATACACAACACTCAAGATAGAAGTCAAGGGTTGTAACGGGGCTTGGGGTATGTGGATAAAGAAGGGATATGGAAAACAAAGGTTCTTAAAGAAATAGTGAGCAAAGCATTTTAATCAACTTAGAATTCACTTTTGAATGAAAACTCAACTTTTGAACAAAAAGGGAGAATTTAGACAATTTACGCCCAGAATTGGTGTTTTGGAACCTTTCTTCAATCACTTATTCTTTTCTCTTTTTTTTTTTTTTTTTTTTTTTTTTTTTTTTTTTTCTTTTGAATCTCAAAACAAAACACTTAAACATTCTCTCCCCCACACTTATTTTCTTTCATAATGTAACTCAAAAGGAATTCAATTAAGTCATGCTCACTATCTTTTAAGAACAAGGGTAAGGACGGTCATATTCTAGGTTAGGTGAAGATAAAGTGGGTAAACAAAGAACATGGGTTAACATGGCTCAACGGGGGTAAAACTTACAACATATACGAAATATGGGAAGCGAGGCTATTTGGCTATGGTGGCAACTACACAACTTCATCTTGATATATGTTATGCAAATCAATAACATGCTTTGAATGAAATGGGCATGAGTTCTAGCATTTGGAACTATATGATGAAACGCCTTCTAAGTAGTAACCAAGCAAAGAATAATGAGATCATGCAACGATTTTAGAAAACAAGAAATCACAGATTATACTCTCCAAAGAACGTTATAGGCTCAAGTCTCTCAGGGTTGTAGCATTTGTTTGAGTTCCTTCCTTCAGGCATGTTACAAAAACTAAATTTTCTTTTATGATTGCATGTGAAGTTATACATTATAACCATAACCAAGCATATACCAAGAGTAAATCAAACTTTTCTCTATGTTAATAACTCTTTTTAACAGTCATGCAATTACAAACCAAATCCTTATCATTGTGTTGGAAGGTATCCTAAGACACAAACACACACACAAAAACAACTTTAAAACAACTCTTTTTGGGTTTTTCAAAACAATTTTTCAAATTTTTATGGGATTTTCGAATTTTTAAGACAAAACACACTAAAACAGTTTTAAAACAGTGAGAAACAACATGTGAAGTGATAGGTGATAAAATCCAACGAATTTGCATCAAATATACTTAGTTACCCCCCCACACTTAAATCAAACATTGTCCTCAATGTTTTAAGCATAGATTCACACAAAGCATAAGTAAATACACAAAAAGCACTTAAACATACTAAACATGGCATAATGTAATTAACAAAGAGAAGAGTTTAGAGACGCAAATCTGGTTATAGAGTGTAAATTCCATCTTCTCTTTGTTGATTGCATTGAGGCTTGATCTTGATGATTCCACAGGCTTACTCTCGAACTGGTTTCCGCCCATCGTTGATTTTCCTTTGTGCTACTTCTTGAACTGGGCAGCATGATGGTTCATTTGGTCTCCCCCGAAGGTCTGAGCTTACCCCTTTGGTCTGTTTCTTTGTTCAATCTTTCCAATTCGTATTGAAAAGGGTTGGAGGATAACTCAGCCTATGTTTGTCTCCACATGCTTCAATGTATCATTTTCACTTGCCTTACTCGCTCCCCTTTGCAGAAGTGGTCCCTTCTCCGGAAGTGTATCAACCGTTGAAGATGACTACTCGAGAGCAACGCTAGGTAAGCAATCAGGAATAGATTTCAGGCAGTTGGCTCCAGATCGGAAGACTGACTCCAAGTGCCGGCTGATTGCTTGTTTTACTTTGCCATGCGAGTAAGAACAAGGACAAAGAAAAAGACAGGGAAAGAGCATGATATGAGATACTTTTGCTTTTGACCTTGATGATATGAGATACCTTTGCTTTTGAAGAAGCGGTGAATGAATCAGCACATGTATTTGTTGTGCTGTTTCCTCCTGGGTCATATGTACTCCAGGCATCTGGTATCATCTTTGGGGAAGAAGAAAGAATTGAGTCTTTCGAAAGGCTTTGCTGGGAGTACGCCCTCAGAGGTGAGGGAGAGTTGGGCATTTTTCTTCAGGTTTGCCCTGCCATAAAAGACGAAGGTCGACATATATAGAGATAATATCAAGTGGTGGTACTTTTTACCTTTGTCGACAAACGTTTTGATCCCGCAAATCTGGCTTTTTGAAATAGTGGCGCCTCTTCGATCTCTGAACACGCCTCTTCGATTTCTGAACACACCTCTTCGATTTCTGAACACACCTCTTCGATTTCTGAGCAGGCGCCCCTTCGCTTTCTGAACGACACGTGGTAGTGCAGATGCGGCTCCTTTTGACAAAGCTGCACGCGTCTTCTGAAAAGCAGAGAAAGCGTCGCCGAACTTTGCGCTTGTCGGCTAAAGATGTGTAGTTGCGGTGATGGCCTCCACGTGTTGTCTGAAAAGAAGAAATCTTTTGACAAAGTTGAACGCGCCTTCTGAAAAGCCGAGAAAGCGTCGCCGAACTTACGCCGGAAATTCCGGCTTTTTGAATTGGTGGACGCGTCGCCTTGGCTTTTTTTATTGAGCTATCGATCACCACAACAAACACACTCTGAAGAAAATCGACTCCGGCCCTTTGAAATTTAACTCCATCCCTTCTCTTTGAACACTTTTGAAAAATGGCAAACTCATCGAACCTTAGCTTGGAATTGAGCCTTAGCAGTGATACGGGCGCGCCGCGTCAAGGTAACGTATGGCGTCCTTCTTTCTTTTCTTCTAACGGTCCTCTTTCAGGTGAAGACTCTGTGATGCAGGACGCCACAACAGCTACAATAGTAGCTAGGAACCTCCTCACACCCAAAGATAGTAGGCTGCTGTCAGGACGGTCCGATGAGTTGGCCGTTCAAGAGTCCCTCGCACTTAGTGTTCAGTGTGCGAGTTCTGTGTCCAACATGGGCCAACGCCTGCTTGCCCGCTCCCGTCAGGTGGAATCATTGATGGCAGAGGTGGAAAGTCTCAAGCAGGAGATCCAGCAGCTGAAGTATGAGAATAGAAGTTTGCATGTGCTTGCAAATAACTATTCGTCGGGCATGAAGAGGAAGCTTGATGAGCTGCAAGAGTCTGAAGGTCGGATTCACAGTGATCGTCAAAGGTTTTCGTCTTTCCTCCAGAGGCACCTTTTTCCTGGCTCATCCAGCGCTTGGCCAAGTATTGAGGCCTGGAATGCTCTATCTTCGATGCCTCCTGCTCCGATGCCTTCTGCTCCTACGCCTTCCGCTCCGATGCCTTCTGTTCCTACGCCTTCCGCTCCGATGCCTTCTGTTCCTACGCCTTCCGCTTCAAGAGTAAAGCCACGTAGTGGGGCCTCAAGCAAACAACCTTTGTGAAGCACCATCTTTCTTTGTTTAGCAGTGCCTATCAATAAATCAAACATTTTCTCAATGTTACAATCATAGACTCACACAATTAATAAACAAACAAACAATAACAACTAAACAACCTAACAAGGCAGAAACGAAATAGCAACAAAGAGAAGAGTTTTTTTTTTTTTTTTTTTTTTTTTTTTTTTTTTTTTTTATCAAATTTTCGAAGTTTTATACCAAGACACTATAAAACACTCTAAAAACGCTTAAAACAGCAAGAAACAACATTCTAAGTGATAGGTGAATAAATCCCACGAAATTCATGCAAATACAAATTGTTTACCCCCCCACACTTAAATCAAACTTTGTCCTCAATGTTTTAAGCAGAAAGTCACAACAGAGCAAGCAAATAAACAAATACGAGAAAGAAAGCAAAGTAAAGGCAGTAAAGAAAAAGAAAGGAATAAAAATAAGTCTCCAGAGCAAGCAAATAAACAAATACGAGAAAGAAAGCAAAGTAAAGGCAGTAAAGAAAAAGAAAGGAATAAAAATAAGTCTCTTAAAGGGGTTTCCAAGTTCTTCTCTATTCGGATGCATGGGTTGCCTCCCACGAAGCGCTTTCTTTTACGTCTTGCAGCCGGACGGTACCTCCGTTTAAGCTTGACTAGGTTCCACGGCATGGAGGGGTACCTCCTCCACGACATGCTCCTCAAACATCTCGTAATAGGGCTTCAATCGATGCCCATTCACTTTGAATTCTTGCTGCGTCCTTAAACTTTTGATTTGCACTGCACCATGAGGGAAAACATTAGTAACAACAAACGGGCCAATCCATTTAGAACGCAACTTACCAGGAAACAAACGTAGGCGAGAGTTGAAAAGTAACACTTTCTGCCCAACTGTGAAGGTCTTGGTTCGAATCATTTTATCATGGAATGCTTTGGTCTTGGCTTTGTACATCCGGGCATTCTCATAGGCTTCATTCCGAATCTCCTCAAGTTCATTCAATTGGAGCTTCCTATGAACTCCCGCTGCATCTATGTCCATGTTGAAAATCTTCACGGCCCAATGTGCCTTGTGCTCTAACTCTACGGGCAAATGACATGGCTTACCATAGACGAGCCGAAAAGGTGACATCCCAATGGGTGTTTTGTATGCCGTACGATATGCCCACAGTGCATCATCTAAACGTAAGCTCCAATCCCTCCTTGTTGGGCAGCTTGTTGTGGCTCCCTCCATTTGAAGTTTGGATGGTAAGGTGTGGAGACCTTATGGTTGACATGGTACTTTCTTAGCAACGCCTCAATGGTCCGATTGCAAAAGTGAGACCCTCCATCACTTATGATTACTCTCGGCATTCCAAACCTAGCAAAAATGTTAGTTTTCACAAAATCTGCAACCACCTTAGAATCGTTAGTACGGGTGGCTTTTGCTTCCACCCATTTAGAAACATAATCAACGGCTAGCAAGATATAAGTGAAACCATAAGATGGAGGAAAAGGGCCCATGAAATCAATGCCCCAAACATCAAAAATTTCAACATTAAAGACAGGGGTTTGCGGCATTTGGTCCTTGGTACCTATGTTACCCATTCGTTGGCAACGATCACAAGACATACAAAAGGTTCTAGCATCCCTAAATATAGTCGGCCAATAAAAACCACACTCTAGAACCTTGAGGGCAGTGCGTTGTGTGCCAAAATGACCACCACATGCATATGTGTGACAAAAGCTTAGAATTGAGTGAAATTCAGAATCATGCACACATCTACGTACAATTTGATCTGAGCAATACTTCCACAAATAAGGGTCATCCCAAACATAGAAACGTGCATCATTTTTAAGCTTATCACGTTGGTGCTTGTTTAGTTCATTTGGAATTTGTTTAGTCACCAAGTAATTCACTAAATCTACATACCATGGTTCACTTACCTCAATGGATAGCAGCTGCTCATCGGGAAAAGTTTCAGGGATAGGTACGGCATGTTCATGCTCCTCGTGGATCATTCGGCTTAAATGGTCAGCCACTACATTCTCGCTTCCTTTCTTATCCCGGATTTCAATATCAAATTCTTGAAGAAGAAGAATCCAACGGATAAGCCTCGGTTTTGCTTCCTTTTTCGTGAGCAAGTACCTCAAAGCTGCATGATCAGAATAAACGATTACTTTAGTACCAATTAAATATGAACGGAATTTATCTAAAGCAAAAACCACAGCTAGAAGTTCTTTTTCCGTCGTGGAGTAGTTCAATTGGGCATCATTGAGAGTCCGAGAGGCATAGTATATGACATGCGGCCGCTTGTCTCTTCTTTGTCCTAGAACAGCTCCTAATGCATAGTCGGATGCATCGCACATGAGCTCGAACGGAAGGCTCCAATCTGGAGGCACAATAATGGGGGCTGAGACTAGCTTCTCCTTGAGTTGGTTAAATGCCGAATTACACTCTTCATCAAACTTGAATGTCACATCTTTTTGAAGCAATCGGCAAAGAGGGTTGGACATCTTGGAGAAGTCCTTGATAAAACGCCTATAGAACCCTGCATGGCCAAGAAACGAACGTACCTCTCTAACCGAAGTAGGAGAGGGTAAGTGACGTACAAGGTCTATTTTCGATTTATCTACTGCAATTCCTTTTTCTGAAACAATATGTCCTAAAACTATACCTTGTTTCACCATAAAGTGACATTTCTCCCAATTCAAGACAAGGTTAGTTTCAACACATCGTTTCAAAATTAAGGTCAGATTATCCAAGCAATTATCAAATGAACTCCCAAATACACTGAAATCATCCATGAAAACCTCAATGATCTTTTCAACAAAATCGGAAAATATACTTACCATACACCTTTGGAAAGTGGCCGGTGCGTTGCATAAGCCAAATGGCATGCGACGATAAGCAAATGTTCCAAAGGGACATGTGAATGTGGTCTTCTCTTGATCATCCGGGGCTATCACAATTTGGTTATATCCAGAGTATCCATCAAGAAAACAGTAAAAAGCATGACCGGCTAACCTTTCGAGCATCTGGTCGATGAATGGCAAAGGAAAATGATCTTTCCTAGTCATGGCATTTAGCTTCCGGTAATCGATACATACCCGCCATCCAGTCTGAATGCGTGTAGGCACGAGCTCATTCTCATCATTCTTGATAACAGTTACTCCGGACTTCTTGGGAACGACTTGAACTGGAGAGACCCAACGGCTATCGGAGATAGGGTAGATCACTCCGCAATCTAAAAGCTTGATTATTTCCTTCTTCACCACTTCCATCATCGGAGGGTTGAGACGGCGTTGAGCCTCTCGAGTTGGTTTAGCCCCCTCCTCAAGAAGTATACGGTGCATGCATGTGGTAGGGCTTATTCCTTTAATGTCGGCCAAAGTCCACCCTATGGCCGTTTTGTGTTCTCGCAGCACCCTCACAAGCTTCTCCTCCTCCATTGCCGTGAGACTTGATGAAATGATGACGGGCAATGTTTCGCCTTTTCCCAAAAACACATACTTCAAATGGTCTGGCAACGGCTTAAGTTCAAGCGATGGTGCCTGAACAACAGAAGGTAGCATCTTAGTGGAAACTGAATTTGAAAGTGAGAGTGGAACCTTACCATATTGTTATGGCAATGACTCAAGGGCTGCCACAACCTCAATTATTTCTTCACTAGAACCCATTGCAAAGAATTCCTCCTCCTTGCCGTGGCCTTGCATTGGCCCAAATCCTTCATTTTTGCGCTCTATGGCCTTAGTGATGGTTGTTTCCAGGGCGTCCTCGTTCAATTCTTCAAGGTATACCTGCGCCAAAGAATCGATAACATCAATGGAAAAACAAGAATGGTCATCAACGGGATATCTCATAGTTTCAGAAATATTAAAATCAATCACTTCCCCATCGAATTCCATTGTCAAGGTGCCTTTGTATACATCAATCTTCGTTCGGGCCGTCTTCATGAATGGCCTACCAAGGAGAATCGGCAAAGATGTAGAATGGGCTGAATCCTCCATGTCTAGGACGTAGAAATCAGCCGGAAAAATTAAATGGTTCACCTGCACAAGCACATCCTCCAAAACTCCTTTTGGATACGCGTTAGAACGATCAGCCAATTGTATAATTACACCATCTTGTTTTAATTCACCCAAATTCATAGATGCATAAATAGAATAAGGCATGACATTTATGGATGCACCTAAATCAAGCATGGCATGTTCAAAACGATTATGTCCAATTACACAAGGAATCGTGAAACTACCGGGGTTTTTGCACTTGGTAGGCAGTTTACGTTGCAAAACAGCGGACACATTCTCGCTTACCTTCACTACTTCTTTGTTTGCCCTTCTTCTCTTTGTATTGCATAGGTCCTTGAGGAATTTAGCATACTTTGGAACCTGTTTGATTGCATCGAGAAGTGGTATGTTCACTTGCACCTTCCGGAACGTTTCAAGAATGTCCTTCTCGCTTTCTTCCTTTTTTTCTTGCATGAACCTGCGAGGAAAAGGTACATTGGGCAGATTAGGACGTGAAGTACATGAATTTGAACTTAAATTACCTGATTTGGCCGAGTTAGGGTGATCTGCCTCAGGTTGTGTCGTCTCTTCATCTACTTTCTGGGCAGATTTGGGATTGTTTGGCTCGGTCCCAACTTCTTTTCCACCCCTTAGGGTGATGGCCTTGGCGGATTCGAATCCTCCCTTTGGATTGACTGTGGTTGAGCTAGGAAGCTTTCCTTGCTCTCTAATCTGTCCAAGGAACTCAGAAATCTGCCCTATTTGTTTCTTCATATCCATCATCTCCTTCTCGTTATTTTCTATTCGGTTGTTTTGATTTTGCAACCCCTGCGAAATAGAGGTTAGTAATTGCATAGCTTGATTACTTTCCAAAGACGTACCTGAATGAGATGATGCCGAAGGTTGTTGGGATTGTTGGGGTGCATACGGCTTGGAATAAAAACCAGGGGGGTTTGGCCTAAATCCTCCTTGTTGGGCAGCTTGTTGTGGCTCCCTCCATTTGAAGTTTGGATGGTCCCTCCATCCGGCATTGTAAGTGTTCGAGTATGGGTTGTTTTGATTTTGTCCTTGGAAACCAATTGCATTGGCAGATTCCCACCCACCATTCTCGATTAGTTGAGGGCACTTGTCGGATGGATGCCCTTGAATTGAGCACACGCCACAAACTTGGTGTTCTTGTGCTTTTGGACCAATCACAACCTGAGAAACAAGAGAAGTAAGATTAGCAAGTTGTGATTGAATTTCAGAAATAGCACTCACCTCATTTACACTTTGTTGCCGTGGGGCTTCCCTTTGGCCCACTCCTTCATATTGTTGAGCGTTGAGCGCTCGGTTGGCTATGAGAATCTTGGCATCCCTTGGTGTTTTGTCCACCAATGCTCCTCCCGCTGACGCATCAACCATTTGACGTTCGATAGGAAGGAGGCCCTCATAGAAATATTGAAGGAGAAGTTCCTCCTTCATTTGATGTTGAGGACATGAAGCTACAAGGCCCTTGAAGCGCTCATAATAAGACGGGAATGTCTCACCATGATTCTGTTGAATACCACTAATTTTCTTCCGTAGGAGAATCACTCTCGAAGTAGGGAAGAATTTCTCCAAGAAAGCACGCTTCATACTCTCCCACGAAGTCACAGTTCCCGGGGCTAGTTCGTAGAGCCAATCTTTGGCCTTGTCCATAAGTGAAAATGGAAAGGCCTTCATCTTCAATATACTCCCATCCACATTGACGGGGGTCATGCTCGAACAAACCACCTCGAACTCCTTCAAGTGTTTGTTGGGGTCTTCCATAGACAAGCCATGGAACTTCGGAATATGGTGTAACAAACTGGATTTGAGTTCAAATTCCTCAGTCTTCCCCTCTGCAGCCGTGGGGTATTGGATACAAAGAGGCAATGCATTATCCAAACCCGAGGCCGAAAGCTCCTTGATGGTTCTATTATCTGCTGCCATGGCTTGTTCTTCTTCAAAAATCTGATCCGTGGGCTTTTCTTCTACACCTACTTCGTCTTCTTCAAGCCCAGGTTGTGGTGGAGGTTGTGGTGGCTCTTGTTGACTCCTCGTTCTCCTCAAAGTGCGTTCAAAATCACCGTCAAAGTCGGAGATGTTCTCTATAATAGGCCGAGAGCGACGAGTCATACACAGTACCTAAAAAACAAGGAAACAAACAAACTAAGAATCTGAAATAAGAATGCACGAAAAACTAAAAAAAAAATAAAAATAAAGACAAAGGATTAGCAAAGTTGCTAATCCCCGGCAACGGCGCCAAAATTTGATGCGAGATTTACTTGACACTCAAATTAAACCCTCGTTTGACAATTGTAGTAGAATGGATAAGTGAGGGATCGTTCTAGACCGGGGATTAGGAGGGCTTGCTAAAACCTTCTAAAT
This sequence comes from Pyrus communis, assembly GCF_041283825.1. Classification (NCBI taxonomy): domain Eukaryota; kingdom Viridiplantae; phylum Streptophyta; class Magnoliopsida; order Rosales; family Rosaceae; genus Pyrus; species Pyrus communis. The sequence goes on from NC_142567.1 coordinate 16,402,940, forward strand.
TGACTTAAAAACATAAAAACTAAATTAAAATACTCTTAACAAGACTACTATGACTCAGAATGGCTTTGAAAAACTCAAATTGTCTAAAACAATCAAATTGACTCAAATAGAAGCTAGAACTTGATTTAGACGAATTTGCAATTGTTTATGACTCCAAAAAGCTTAAAGATACAAAAATAAAACAAATACGAATGATTAAGACTTAACAAAATAGGGGGGGGGAAATTGTGGTTGGACGATATTAAATTAAAAAGACAGAATATAATTAAAGGCAAAATGTAAATATGAATGTGATAAAAATATGGATGATGGAATAGCCAAGGGGTTCTTCTCCACACATGTTACACTTGCAAACAAAATTGATTCTCAGTTGGTCTTTCGATAAGTTGTGAAACTCAATGCTCCAAGTTAATTAGATCCGCTTAGATTAACTTTCAGATTTCCCTAAATTCGTTGGATTGAATGGAATACGCATTACAACCAAATTATTCTTAATCAAAGTCCCTAACTATGGAATACGCATGATAGAGACATTTAACCAAGATCATTAAGTTCAACGGAAATCATAAACATCGACGAGGCATTCGTTACTATGGAATATGCATGAAACTTATGCCAAGAATTCGTTTAACGAGATTGTTTATAAGCAACCTCTACTACTTGTGAATATAAGTTCATAACGATTAGGTGAAATTCACTTATATTCTAGCGTCATATTTATGCATGAAAATTAAGCTTGCAATCTCAATGAACATACATAAATAAGTTATCAATCAAACAGTTAAACGAATTGAATCCACAACTTATGAAATTCCAACCAAACGTAATCAATTCAAAATGCAAATATAAACATAGTTTCGAATCACCCCCTAGCTAAAGGGGGGTTTAGTTCCTCATAACTTTGAAATCAAAGAAACACCTAAACATTCCAACAACTCAAACGTGAATTGTATGAACGTTTAGGCACTCTTCTCTTCCCTTCTCATACGTACAAAACAAAGAGAATTAAATTTAAACTTTGAAATCAAAGAAACACCTAAACATTCCAACAACTCAAACTTGAATTGTATGAACGTTTAAGCACTCTTTTCTTCCTCGTTGTTGTAGCACAAGGTCTAAGGTGAGCTTAAGGGCTTTAGGTGTATGTGGAATGGAGTAGGGAGTGGTTGGAGATGGAAGAATGAAGAGAAAATATGCAGAAAATGAAATGGGACTCACGGCAATGGAATGGTATTTGTGTTGTGTGAAGTGTTGTGAATGGAAATATATGAGATATGAATTGAATGGGTGCAAGGGTATTTATAGGAGTAGTGGAGGGAACATATGGTTGTTTGTTTAAGATGCAAGTGGCTAATTAATGATGGAAAAGTATGTGATTTAAAGGATGCAAAGTGAATGAATCATGAATCATTGTGGATGAAAGGTGGAAGTGCATGTGTTGATGACTAGGTTAGTGGGTGGAAATATGAAAATGGCATATAGGAATGGGAGCTCACGGTTTGAATGTGTAAAGTGTGTGTGAATGCATGTGAAGATGCAATAAATAATGCATGTAGGGTTAGAGAGGGAGAATGTGGTGAAATGATGAAGTAGGAAGGTGGAAATGCATGTGAGATGTTTGGAAAGGAATAAAGAATGAATGGTGGAAATGTGAGTGAATGATGTGCATGTGTGAGAATGCATGTGAGTTAAAGAGGGAGAATGTGGTGAAATGATGAAGTAGGAAGGTGGAAATGCATGTGAGATGTTTGGAAAGGAATAAAGAATGAATGGTGGAAATGTGAGTGAATGATGTGCATGTGTGAGAATGCATGTGGAATTAAGAGGAGTATGGAAGTGAAATAAATGAATGATATGTTAAGTGATAAGTGAATGATATGTGGTGAGTGATAAGTGAATGGTTTGATAAGTGATCAATGAATTAGTTTAAAGGGCTAGGGTTTAAGTACATAGAATGGGCCTAAAATAGGTTGGTTTGTATGGCATAATGTGTTTGATTGGGCTAGAGCCATTGTTTTGTGTCTTCAAGTGCATACAAGGCCTTCAAATTCGTCCATTCTCTTGGCTCCATGGATAAGCTATCCAATCCATGCCCAAAAATGCTCCAAATGGCCTCAAAATGCACTTTCTTGCTCCCTAGGCCCTTAGAACCTGAAAACACACAAAAGAAGCATAAAGGACTAAAATAACGAGAGAAACATAACGTAAATGCACGAGAACAAGCCATTTAAGTCGCATGAATATGCTCCTATCAGATACAAAGAGGCAATGCATTATCCAAACCTGAGGCCGAAAGCTCCTTGATGGTTCTATTATCTGCTGCCATGGCTTGTTCTTCTTCAAAAATCTGATCCGTGGGCTTTTCTTCTACACCTACTTCGTCTTCTTCAAGCCCAGGTTGTGGTGGAGGTTGTGGTGGCTCTTGTTGACTCCTCGTTCTCCTCAAAGTGCGTTCAAAATCACCGTCAAAGTCAGAGATGTTCTCTATAATAGGCCGAGAGCGACGAGTCATACACAGTACCTAAAAAACAAGGAAACAAACAAACTAAGAATCTAAAATAAGAATGCACGAAAAAACAAAAAAAAAATATAAAAATAAAGACAAAGGATTAGCAAAGTTGCTAATCCCCGGCAACGGCGCCAAAATTTGATGCGAGAATTACTTGACACTCAAATTAAACCCTCGTTTGACAATTGTAGTAGAATGGATAAGTGAGGGATCGTTCTAGACCGGGGATTAGGAGGGCTTGCTAAAACCTTCTAAATTGACTTAAAAACATAAAAAACTAAATTAAAATACTCTTAACAAGACTACTATGACTCAGAAAGGCTTTGAAAAACTCAAATTGTCTAAAACAATCAAATTGACTCAAAAAGAAGCTAGAACTTGATTTAGACGAATTTGCAATTGTTTATGACTCCACAAGCTTAAAGATACAAAAATAAAACAAATACGAATGATTAAGACTTAACAAAATAGGGGGGGAATTGTGGTTGGACGATATTAAATTAAAAAGACAGAATATAATTAAAGGCAAAATGTAAATATGAATGTGATAAAAAAAAATATGGATGATGGAATAGCCAAGGGGTTCTTCTCCACACATGTTACACTTGCAAACAAAATTGATTCTCAGTTGGTCTTTCGATAAGTTGTGAAACTCAATGCTCCAAGTTAATTAGATCCGCTTAGATTAACTTTCAGATTTCCCTAAATTCGTTGGATTGAATGGAATACGCATTACAACCAAATTATTCTTAATCAAAGTCCCTAACTATGGAATACGCATGATAGAGACATTTAACCAAGATCATTAAGTTCAACGGAAATCATAAACATCGACGAGGCATTCGTTACTATGGAATACGCATGAAACTTATGCCAAGAATTCGTTTAACGCGATTGTTTATAAGCAACCTCTACTACTTGTGAATATAAGTTCATAACGATTAGGTGAAATTCACTTATATTCTAGCGTCATATTTATGCATGAAAATTAAGCTTGCAATCTCAATGAACATACATAAATAAGTTATCAATCAAACAGTTAAACGAATTGAATCCACAACTTATGAAATTCCAACCAAACGTAATCAATTCAAAATGCAAATATAAACATAGTTTCGAATCACCCCCTAGCTAAAGGGGGTTTAGTTCCTCATAACTTTGAAATCAAAGAAACACCTAAACATTCCAACAACTCTAACGTGAATTGTATGAACGTTTAGGCACTCTTCTCTTCCCTTCTCATACGTACAAAACAAAGAGAATTAAATTTAAACTTTGAAATCAAAGAAACACCTAAACATTCCAACAACTCAAACTTGAATTGTATGAACGTTTAAGCACTCTTTTCTTCCTCGTTGTTGTAGCACAAAGTCTAAGGTGAGCTTAAGGGCTTTAGGTTTATGTGGAATGGAGTAGGGAGTGGTTGGAGATGGAAGAATGAAGAGAAAATATGCAGAAAATGAAGTGGGACTCACGGCAATGGAATGGTATTTGTGTTGTGTGAAGTGTTGTGAATGGAAATATGAGATATGAATTGAATGTCGAGTGAATGAATGAATGCTAGGGTATTTATAGGGGTGGTGGAGGGAACATATGGCTGTTTGTTTAAGCATTTGTGTGGAGGAATGATGGAAAAACAGCTAGGACACATGTGAAAACTGGAATTGCACAAGGGGAGCAAAGGGAACCCACGGCATAGATGGATTTGCATGTGTTTGGGAAGCTTTCTTGCTCATTTTCTGGATGCAATGATGAAGAGTTTAATAATTAATGCATGTAGGTGGTTGAAATGATGAAGAATGAGTGGTGGATGTGTGAATGATTGAATGTGCATGTGGGTGAATGTGAAGGGAATGCATGTGAGGATGCTGGAAATGCAATGGGACTCACGGCACAAAGGTTCTTTGGTGATGAATGTGGTTGATTTAATGGAGGAACAAGTGCATGTGTTGAATTAGTGGTGCATGTGATTAAAGATGGAGAAGGTGGTGTAATGATGAAGTGGAATGGCTGAAAATGCAAGGGGGAGTGAAGGCCACGGCAAAGGTGTTTTGGTGCATGTGTTGGCTGTTTTGTTTGTTGGTTAAAGCTTGTGTTTGCATGTGAATGTTGTTTGTGTTTTAAAGAATGAATGGTGGTGTAATAATGAAGTGTGATGAGTGATAAGTGTATGATATGTTGAGTGATAAGATAAGTGGTTATTGAAATGTGGTTATTGATATGTAGATGAATGAATGATATGATAAGTAATAAATATATGATATGTGGTTATTGATATGTAGATGAATGAATGATATGATAAGTAATGAATGAATGATATGTGGTTATTGATATGTAGATGAATGAATGATATGATAAGTAACAAATATATGATATGTGGTGAGTGATAAGTGAATGGTTTGATAAGTGATAAATGAACTAGTTTAAAGGGCTAGGGTTTAAGTACATAGAATGGGCCTAAAATAGGTTGGTTTGTATGGCATAATGTGTTGTGTCTTCAAGTGCATACAAGGCCTTCAAATTCGTCCATCCTCTTGGCTCCATGGATAAGCTATCCAATCCATGCCCAAAAATGCTCCAAATGGCCTCAAAATGCACTTTCTTGCTCCCTAGGCCCTTAGAACCTGAAAACACACAAAAGAAGCATAAAGGACTAAAATAACGAGAGAAACATAACGTAAATGCACGAGAACAAGCCATTTAAGTCGCATGAATATGCTCCTATCAAATGACCTAGTAATAATGTGGTTCAAATTTATCTTTGGCGAGAACCAAACCTAAGACCTCTCACTTACAAATGAAGAGAAATATCACTAGACCGTAGTACTAAGTGGTAGATTTCCTCATCTTAAACTTTTATATATTAAACATTTGTTTAGTTTCCAACTTTAGATTAAAGTGCTTACACTTTTGATTAAACCCTATATTCGGATTTTAGTGTTTTTCAAACTCATATTTAATTAATTTTTATGTCAAAAATTCTCTCAATAATTTTAATTAATTAATTGTTATATTTATAGATCTTTTCCTTAATTTTAGAATTCAACTATATTTAGTGGGTAAAATTTTCAAATATATAATACACAGGTCTTCTCTTTCTTTTCTTTTTTTCTAACTTGTTACGGTTGGTTAATATTTTCTTTCAACTTAGTTAAGTTGTCACATCCCGGCCCGGGTCCCCACCACATCACGTGCTCGACTCCACCGTAGCACGAGATTGTCTACTTTGGGCCACAACCACGCCTTCACAGTGAGCTCCCAAAATGCCTCGTGCTAGGTAAAGATGGGAATATACATATAAGGCTTACAAGATCCATTCCCCTGGACGATATGGGATGTTACAACCCACCCCCCTTAGGGGCCCGACTTCATCATCGGCACACTTCCGACCAGGGATTGGCTCTGATACCAAATTATCACATCCCGGCCTGGGCCCCCACCACATCCTGAGCTCGACTCCACTGTAACACAATATTGTCCACTTTAGGCCCCGACCAGGCCTTCACGGTTTTATTTTTGGGAACTCACACGAGAACGTCCTAGTAGGTCACCCATCCTGGGATTGCTCTCGCTCGAACTCGCTTAACTTTGGAGTTCCTACAGAACCCGAAGCCAATGAGCTCCCAAAAGGCCTCATGCTAGGTAGAGATGGGAATATACATATAAGGCTTACAAGATCCACTCCCCTGAGCGATGTGGGATGTTACATAAGTCGTATTGGTAAGTTTTGATAATCCTTTTTTTTTTATCACATAACAATTTTTGTAATTTATTGATTGGTACATATAATTCGAACTTGTTTTATTTCTTTTTATAATAATTTAAATAAATTGTAATTTAGGTTTATTTATTTTCATGTCATTGCCACATCACCTACTAGTTTAATAAGAAGTGTGAAAATATTTGTCAAAAAGTTTAGGGAAGTGTTATTGGCACTCCAAAAATCTCATCCTACACTCCTCACAAGTGTATTTTTTTTTTCTCTATATATAGAAAGTTTGGAGTGTAGAATGAGAATTTTGGAGTGCCAATAACAATTCTCAAAGTTTATCCCTTATATATATAGCGTTAGAATCAAGGGAAAATTACTTGGACAAATATTTTACTCCTTGCTAGCTCTTGAATATCTAATGGTTCTAATTAAAGTCACTTAGTATCACAGCCTAGTGGTATTTCTCTTCACTTGTAAGTGAGAAGCTTTAGGTTTGATTCTCATCAAAGATGAATTTAAATCACATTATTGCTAACCCATTGTGAGGTTTAACCACTCCCTCATTCCCTTAATATAGCTAATATCATTTGTTCAAGAAAAAATTTCTAACTAAAAGTTGAATATTGTGCTCATACTACTTAATGATGTGGCAATGACATGAAAACTAAAATAAACTTAACATAAAATATTATAATAAATGAATTATGCAAACTAAAAATAACTCACTTTCTGCAAGTGGCCCTTTACTACAGTGGTGAACAAGTGTTGAGCTCTTGCATGACAACATGGGGTTTAAACCCCATCAATGACTAATCTAACATTTAATCTAACAAAATTTATCGTTTGACCCCAAAAAAATAAAAACAAAACAAAACAAAACAAAAAAAAATAATAAGAAAAGCAAAACCCTAGTTTCTCCATCTTCCTCTTTCTTTGTCGACAAAGTCTACAACTTCTATGCCATACAGACAAAAACTGTTCTTGCCTTGAATTAAAGAATTCCTCTAGAGTTTTTTTTTTTTTTTTTGGGTAAACTGGATTTATAACCAGGGCAAAGCCAAAAAAGGTACAAGGAAGTCCACAGCAAGGATCAACTAACAAACATAACACAAAGAAACTACTTCAGAGTGATAGAGGGAGCAAAAACCCGACACAAACCACAACATTGTGTCACCCTAAATCACTCGAACCAAATCAAGACTTAAGGTGGACACGGTAAACCATCTTTATTCAAGATATGAACTATCGAAGATAGAGGTCTCTCGACCTAAGTATAATCGCTCATCTCCGAATTCTTGGAAGAAGCTAATCGATCAGCAAGGCAGGACCAACGACACATTTGGAAAAAGTCCTTCACACACAGAATTTTCCTTAAGACTGGAACCGTTTCCTATCTGCCATTGACTACGGAATTACTTAAGCTTAAAATTATTCCTTTGAATCTGATTCCATAACGATTTTATCTAACTCCAAGTTCTTGGCTAGCATACACCCCTCCAAGATCACCTTTGCCTCTGCCACTTGAACGCTTGACACCGAGATACATGATTTCCTTTCAGCAACAAACTTACCATTTGAATCTCTAATTACCATTGTAATATTTCCTTTTTTTCATTGTAGCATTCCAGCTAGCATCCACATTAACTTTAAACAATGACCGATCAGGTGGAGACCAAGCAGAGATGGGTTGAGAATTACCATGTAGATTTCCATGGTTGTCTGAGCTTGTCTACCTACCACTTGTAGCCCTTTGAGTTCTCCTAGTAGCCTCCATAAAAGCAGCATAGGCAGATCTAGTCTTGCGAATAACCTGTAAATGAGACACGCTATTTTGATTGAAAATAGCATTGCATACCTCTTATGTTGGTCATGGCTCATCAGAGCGCCTTGTCAGTAGCTTCGTTGCGCTGGAAATTGTGCAATCGTTTGGTCGGAAGCCTTTATTCTTCTTCCTGAATTTGCCTTTATTGGGGTAACGGAGTTCTCGGCTGCTCTTCCATGTGTTTGGCTCGTTTATGCCACATCTGCGGTGCATGTGGTATGTTCCTATCAGGCGAGTGGGTAACTCGCAGGCTGCTGGTTGAACTTGAGCTGGACTGAGTGACTGCTTCTCTCCATCCGATGTGCTACGTACTCCGATGTGAGTTGGAGGATGTTCCTTGCGGGCCTTGCCATGAATGAACACTTCGCCTAGAAGGTTGCTCATGTTGATTATCGGAATGTGGCCCCAACCATAAGTGTATGTTCGTTTGTGTGCCTAACTGAGAGTGCACACTCCTTCGCGCTCTAAGATGAGAGTATACGTTGCAAAAGCTGATTCACCAAGGTTGTCTACTGTGCGAGGGTGTTTGTTAACTCTATGACTTGTCAAGACAAGTGTTATTCACCATTTGAGTTAGAAAAGCTTGGACAAAATACATCTCCTTGAGTAGTGGAGTGTACTGGACTCCGAGCACGAGATTTGAGTTGAGATGTCAAATCTGCAGAGAAATAAGGTGAAGATGCCCCCAGTTCAATCGTTGGCCTAGAAATTTGGAGCTGGGATGGTTGAATCGATTTTGGATCGACTTGGGACACCATGAGAGTAAGTTGGGCTACGGGAGTGGGTTGCGGCGCGTGCATGTTGGGCTTGGGCTCGACTTGGGAGCGCGCTGGGCTCATGCTAGCCTTGGGTTTGTGAGTGCTAGGCTGTTTCTCCTGCCGCAGCTGTTTAGGCTTACGTTGCTGAGGTAATGGCTCGGGTCGACTCGCGCTGGACCTGGGTCGGCTGCCTTGCAGCATGGGCAGAAGATTAGGTTGTGCGACAAGTGGATAAGGTTTGGGCCTGCGCTGTGAGGATAGTGGCTTGGGCCGGCTCACGTTGGGCTTGGCTCGGCTGCCTTGCAGCATGGGCTACAGATTGGGCTAACTCCAAGTAGACGAGGCTTAGGCCTGCACTGCTAGGGCAGTGGCTTGGGCTGCTTCTAGATCTTGGGCTTGCTGCTACAAAGTGGTGTGGGCCTGGGCTTGTGGTTGCCTCGCTGTTCACTACTCACCCTAGGCTTGCATCTATGGAGTTGGCCCACTCGCCACTACCACAGTGGTCCCCATGGCTGCCATAATGGTGGTGCTCCGTGGTGACAAAATTGATCATTTTGCCATCGCTTTGAACCTTATGGATCGTTGTGGTGGGGCTATGTCTCATCCTCCATCATTTGATCCGGATCTTTGAATGTAGGAAGTTTCATTCGTCGTGGTTTCCGAATTTCCCATCATTGTATTTTTTTTTCCTTCACCTCTATTCAAAGAATTAAAAAAAATCTAGGAATAAGAAGGTATGAAAAATTTACGAACAAATGAGAAACGAGAAACTTTGAATGCGAGAGCCTTCTTCGAGCGCTCAAGTTCAACTCTTAATAAAAACACCAATTTATGGACGCAAATTTCTTCCTCCTTGTTCTTGGACAAAATTGCACCTACTAAACAAATAACACCTTAGGTCAAGGCCAAAAGGCTCACTTGTCCACAATGAATGGGGGGCTTTGGCCAAAGAACCTCGGATGCCAAAGTTAGAATTTCAAGAGAAAAGTGTTTGGAGAATTTTGAGAATTTAGCAAGAGTGTAGAACTTAGGTTTTTAGAGAAAATGGGGTGGTATATAAAGGGCATGGCCAGCCCCCTTTGGAGAGATGGTGACTGGCCCTTTGTGGTATTTTTGGGTGTAATTTGTAGTTAATTAGCCAATTAATAGATTAATTAGGTAATAAATCAATTAATTAGCTAATTAATACAATTTGAATGGAATGTTTTGGGGGGTTACCTTGTGGAGAAGATTTGATGAGAATGGATGAAATAGGTTTTGAATAAATACCTATTTTGGGCACTTTTGACTTGATTGAGGGATGATTGTCCATTGCTCGTGCGTAGGAGTTCCGATGTTCCTTAAGGGTAATTTTTGTCCTTTTTACCCTATAATCCACGTGTCACCTCCATAATTTTCTTGATTATTTTTGGCTCCACAACAACCTTCTATGAAGCATTATATAACTTGGATTTTTAATCTCCACTTCTCGAGAGTTGAATTATTGAAACCTATACATCTATCATACTTTAGGCATGAGATATATTAAAATTTCCATGTCCATAGATTATCCTTTTAAGACTTGAATTCATGCGACGACTATCATGCTTTAGGCATGCAATAGTTTTGGTAGTGTCAAGTCCATAGATTGTCTTATTGAGACTTCAATCCATATGGCATCTTTGTAACTTGTTAATGCATTTGATAATTAATTAGTAATTTTCAGATTTGGATTACCTTTTTGTGCATCATTTGAATGATATAAACTCATGAGACAAAATAATAGTTGAAGTCGTTCTTGTCATTTGGTCGTCATAGACTCAAGTAGTGCTTGTTGGGCTATGAGAAGGATTACCATCATTGAACTTTGGTCTTCCATTTAATCAGCCACTCATTTTCTCCCTTGAACTTCTATAGGTCCATTGTTGATCCTTCAGCTTTAGCCTCTTGCACAACAGAAGTTGTGTGCAACCTTTGCCTTTGAATGGTCTTTCAAAGCATGACTTTTTGGTGAGTCATCCATTTTGATAGATTCAATGTATGAGCCAACATCATGTCAACCGTTCTCATGTGTTGGTGATTTGAACCCGACTCCAACAACAGTTGAAGATGAATACTTGAGAGCAGTGCAATGGAAGAAATCAAGAAAAGGTTCCAGGCAATCAGCTCCATATTAGAAGTTTGATTTCAGGTTCCGACTGATTGCCCTCTTTCTCCTTGTCTTGCAAGCAAGAGCAAGGGCAAAGGAAAAGACATGAAAAAAAAAAAACATGATATGAGATACATTTGCTCTCAACGCTGATGAGATACTTTTGCTTTTGAAGAAAAACAATATCAGGGTTTGATGCTGATGCAAAACTTCTCAATCAAAAATATTTTCTTGCTAAAGAAATGAGTTGGGCATTTTAAGATGCTTGGTGGAAGAGGTATTCTCAAAAAGGAGGAAAGCTGAGTATGTTGAGAGGCTTAGTTGAAGATGCATTCTTAATAAGGAAGAAGAGTTAGCCATTTTTGGAGGTCTGTCTTACCATGCATATATAGGGAATTACCAATAGCAGGTAGTGGTGTTGTTAGGACCTTGTCATCCATACTTATCGACAACAACGGTGTAGTTGGAACAGTAAAATTCACGGATTTCAACTTTGTCAGAAATATTTTGACATAGTTGTCTTTGATATCCAGAAAGCTGAGATTAGGTGTGAGAAATGCCAACGAACTTTATTCAAGAAAATTCGGCTTTTGAAATTCGGAGAGCAGTGTTTCTTCGATTTTTGAACTAGTGGTCGTGTTGCTTCTTCTTTTATAGATACATCAATTGTATCCAAAAAACACGCTCGAAAAGTTACTTGCCTGTGAAAATTGCCCTTGTTGCAGTTTTGAGATTACAATTTATCTGATTTCCTTTTTTTCATCTTTTCCAAAAATGGCTTGCCCATTTGACCATTGTTTTGATTTGAATGTTGTGGAAGATGCAGACTTGCCTCTTCAAGATAATATTTGGCGCCCTTCCTTTATATCCTCTAATGGTCTTCTTATAGTTGGAGACTCTGTGATGAAGAATAATATAATCGCCACAGTAGTAACTAGGAACCTTCTTACTCCCAAAGATAGAATAATACTTTCAAAAAGGTCTAATGAATTGACTGTTCAAGACTCTTTAGCTTTTAGTATTCAATGTGCGAGTTTTATATCCAACATTAGTTAACGTCTACTTGCTCGAACTCACCAAGTTGAATCATTAATGGCTGAGGTGGTAAGTCTTAAACAAGATATTAGAGAACTCAAGCATGAGAATAGAGAATAGTACTTGCAAATAATTATTAGACAAAAATGAAAAGAAAGCTCCACCAGCTGCAAGAATCTAAAAGTCATATTCAAAGTGACCACTAGAGGTTCATGGCTTCATTATGAAGGCACTCATTGCCTCCACCGTCTGAAGTTCTACCAAGTATTGAGGTTTCAGATGATCAACCTCCGGAGCCTTCCTCTTGTAGAGTTCTGCCAAGTACTAAGGCTTCAAATGATCAACCTCCAATGTCTCATCCTTCTGGAGTTCCACCAAGTACTGGAGCTTCACATGATCAATCTTCGTGAAAGCTCCCCCTATTTGGTTTTTTTTTTGTAGTTGTAACTCATGTGTATGCACATGTAATATATATATATATATATATATATATATATATATATATATATATAAGTTCTTTCTCTTTTGATTTTGTACATGTATGAAACTACTGCTAGTCTTCAAGCAAAACTAAAGCTAAAACAAACAAAACAAAGAAAAATCTAACTAGACCACTTTCGTTGGCTAAATGATTGCACTGAGCATGTGCAACAAGTCTTTAAACCTCTAGGTGTCCCTAGTAGGAGGAGTGGTGTCTCCTGAGGTTTTACAGCGATGACACCCACACAAACTTATATATAAGTTCCTTCTCTTTTGATTTTGTACATGTATGAAACTATTGCTAGTCCTCGAGCAAAACTAAAGCTAAAACAAACAAAACAAAGAAAAATCTAACTAGACCACTTTCGTTGGCTAAACGATTGCACTGAGCATGTGCAACAAGCCTTTAAACCTCTAGGTGTCCCTAGTAGGCAGAGTGGTGTCTCCTGAAGGTATACAACGATGACGCCCACACAAACTAATAAGAACCAATGAAAGCTTAGTCATACATTCAAACCAAAAGTTTGCGACTTCAAAGAATCATATCATATGTAGAGTGTAAAAATATTACTCCATAACTCATGACTTTAAAACCACCATACTCAAATGCCAAAGATAGAATTCGCTTCAACTCTAATTCTCTTAGATTGTCACTTAAATTTGCACTTTGATCAGAAAGTTTAGTCTTTCATCAAATATATGTGAGTAAAGTTACATAAAGGGAATCAAAATTCTCACATATGAAATATAAATAACAGCACAATTTTCTGAACAAATCTCATGAAAGGAATCAAATCCTAAGAATATAGATAACACACATACTTACCAGCACCTTGAATACATCCCCAAAGATCAACTAGGTCTTTCACAAGGTTGTAATGTAAGGTTTATGCTATGGACTATGAAAGAAAGGATAAGAAATACTAGAGCTTGGGACATACCAAAATGTCTTTGTTATGAAATAAGTAGGCTCTTCACTTGAATTGGTCTTTGTTATTTGTTCTTGGTGTCCAGGACCATGCGTGTGATAGTGAAGGATTTGGAAATTGCATCTTCTTCATTTTTTTTCTTTTCTTTTCATCTCTTTTTTTTAACTTTTTTTTTCTTGTTTTGCAATTCCAACACATGTTACCTCGGTACACGCCACATTCTTGATCTAGAGCTCAATCTATCTTTGTCTTCATCACTTTGGTATTCCCCAAACTATAAGGTATGGCCGTAATGGGCTAAGATGGGTAGAGTTTGGTGTAGGTGATGAAAGAATCAGGTTAAAAGTGTTTGGTTGCAACAAAGATGAATGGAACACACAAAGGGATGGGAATTGGGCCTTTTGGTGGATAAAACATGCATAGCCTAACATATTCTCAATGAGTTCATTCATAGGTGATAATAAACACATGGTATCTGCAACACAGGATTATTCTTACCATTCAATCAAAGAGAAATAATGAGATCATTTAAAGTGAGTCTGAAAGAAAAAGATAGGAAAAGAAACACTTTAAACCCTCTCAAAGAAGCAAATAGGCTCAAAATAACTCACTAGGGTAGTCTCCACTATTCTTCGTCCAAAATTTAAGCATGATACTTTTACCATCATAATTCAAGAGTAACAACTTTGTAAAAGAAAATAAGATATGAAACTTTTTCATGACAACATTGTAGTTTTGTTTGCAAACATAGCCATCATATACATTCACATTAGTAAGCAAAGCAACCTTAACCAAAACTAAAAACAAAGGAATACTTTCAATCCCACACCCCCAAACCTAAACTGAGCATTCATTGTCTTCAATGTGTAAACAATGAATGAAATGCAATAATGCAGCAAGGTAGAGTGAGCATGTAATGAAATAAAACAAAAACTAAAAGACACAAAATAAAGGAAAGAGCACAAACCCAGCTAGGTTGCCTCCTAGCAAGCGCTTTATTTAATGTCTAGAAGAGACATGGTACCATGATAGATGAACGTCTAAGGTGGCAAGAAGTCAAGGTAACTCCGAACCTTAGTCAAAAGAAGTGGTTTCTTTCAAGGGACTTTGAATATAGTGCGTTGAATTTCTACAAGGACTTGATTGTGATGGTGTTTTCGTCTCTCCTTGCGAAGAAGCATATCCTCGAAAATTGTTGAAGGTGTGGCTGTAACAATGATTTCAATGGATGAATGAAATTCGTTCAATGCAACAATCTCATCATCTAGCTCTAAATCTTCTTTCTTATGGTGAATGGGCAATAATGATTCGTCATCCAACTTTAATTTGTTTTTCTCTTGATATGGCAGCAAATCATCTCCAAAAGACTCCAAAGATGGCACTTGTAAAGATGTAAAACGACAAGGAGAATCCAACATAACTTTTGAGAAAAATTCAAGCGAATTAGAAGATTGGGAAAGAGCTTCAAATTCAAGAACTTCTCTATGTATATCGGCACAGCTAGATTCCAATGGTTGTTCACTGTTCACATCTTGACCATCACCACATAGTTGTTCATTTAATGTTCGGTCAATCTGTCCCAATTGAATTTCCAACTTGGTAAGTACAATGGAGTGTTCTTGAATCATGATACTCATTGATTGTTGAAATTGTGAAGTGCTTTGAGCAAGTAGATCCAAAGTGTCTTCCAATGAAGTGTCAAAAGGGGTCTGTTGTGGGGGAGGTGCAAATGTTTAATTTGGAGCTTGTATATTGTTCCAAGAGTCATGATTAAGGTCTCTCCAAATAAGGCTATATGTGTTTGATAATCAATGTATTGGCCTTTGGTTGGATAAACTTATGAGGTGTGAATGCTCTCGGACAAATGTAGGAAATTCATCTCTCCTTAGACATAACTGAAAAGGATGACCAGTCTTGGCACATAATGAACATACACCATACATCTTTTTATACCACCTGAAATCAAAACAAGCTAAATTGTAAATGAAAAATCTAAACTAAGAAAATAAAAACAAAAAGGGTTTATAAGGCAAGCAATTAAAGGGGACTGAAATCAGTCCCCGGCAACGACGCCAAAATTTTGTCGTGTTCCTTTCAAGTGAAAATATAAGGATAGTATAATGGCACAAGTAAGGGTGTCGAACCACAAGGACTGATTAGTACTCTACAAATTACTAGCTTTATGTTAACCCTAACTAAACAATGAAACTAACAAATTGAATTTAGATTTTTGAATTGGAAACTAAAATAACTTACAAATGCAAGAAAGATAAAGATAAATGATAGGTTGATTCAGAAATAATGGGAATGGAACTAGGGATACCGATTTCACCGTTACAAGCCAATTCCATGAAAATTAAGTCAAAACGCATTCAACTCTCCAATCTGCAACTAGGGTTTGTTTTACTCATTTATGATCATCCATTTAATGTGTGGTTTTGATCAAGTACTCCTAATCTGCAACCTAGTTGTGATGTTCAACTTAGATTACCAAATAAGAATCCATTAAGAACAAGAAAACTTCCAAGAACCAAAGAAATCACATGGCAGGATGTATGCATAGCAATTTCTTCATTCATTCACATGTCTACCAAGATTAAGCATGATGTGTACCATAACCTCGATCAAATAATTCATAAGCAGCCCTAATGGTGATCAAACATTAAGATTAACTAACAAATTATACTATAAAATCAGTGAATGAAACAAAAACACATATTGGTAATTTGAATACTTTAACTTAATAACATAGAGTAGGTTTGCAAGGCTACATCGAATTCCCCAGCTATGAACTTAATTACACAACATTATTACAAAATATATAAATATCAAGAACACCATGAGTGAAATTAAAGTTCATAGAAGAGACCCCCTTAAAGCAATTCTAATGTTGAACTTCTCCAAGAACAGCGCGGCTATGTGGTTTCTTTGGTGGCTGCGGATGGTGAATGGAGAAAGGATTTTGTTTCTGGAAGAAAGGCCAAAGAAAGAGAAGAGAAAGAGCTATGGGCGTCCCCAAGGGGAAGCTTGTGTAAAAGTGGCTGAAACTCTCAATTTTATAAGGTTAAAGAGGCTGTTATAGAATGCCAAGACATCCCAATAATGGAGCATTTATTTCAGACGTTTTTTGCTATTATTGGTCTCTTAAAGGGCCATATTCATCTCCATATTCAATTGTATACTTTGAATCTTTCTCTACATCAGAATCCTTATTTAATTCTCCACTTTCAGCACCATTTTGCCTTATTTACCCTCAAATGGCTCTAAAATACAATTAACTGCACATTAACACAAAAGAGTAAAATGCAACCAATTTAACTCAAAAATATCACAAAGAGACTAAGAATGGATAGTATAAATGTATGAAATATATGATTTATCAACTACTAGTTCAAGTTGTTGGATATAGGAAACTATGGAAACTTCTAATTCCATTAATATGATTCAATGAGCTTTTAAGCAAAGATGTTTCCTAATATTATATCCTTCCACATAAGTTCCCGAGCATCATGAATTCATGAAAGTACTTCTTTCCTGAGATGTCGATGGTAACATAATCGAGTTTTCCTAAGTTCACCAATTTCTTGTTCCAAAAAGAAAGAAATTCAAATATGACAGAACTTGTGATAATTAATTCATACCATATAAACACATGTCTACTGTCGATGGTAACAAAATCGAGTTTTACTAAGTTCACCAGTTTCTTGTTCCAAAAAGAAAGAAATTCAGGCACGACAGAATTTGTGATAATTAACTCATACCATATAAACACATGTCAACACAAAAATGTTAGAACTTCAAGTTCGTAACATTATTTATATATTGAAATTGAGGTCAAAACATAGACATATATACTCAAAATTTATTCTTGATAGCGACACTATTAGAACTTTTAGGTTCATATTTTTTTATTTTTAGAATTCATGCCCATACTTAAGTTGTACATGGATTAAAGAACTTATGGCCCTCATTTACAAGAACCAAGGAACTTCTAGCCCTCATTTATTAGTCTGCGAACTGAGTTGCATATGGCTGTCATTTTAATTTAATTGAGCAAATGTTGTTCTCTCAACTGATTAAAAAACTTTAGCTTTTAATTTTAATCAAGGAACTTCGAGACCAATCTTTTATATGATGAGGATCAAGGAACTTCAAGTCCGATCTTTTCATATGATGAGGATCAAGAAACTTCATGTTCTTGTTTGATCAAGGAACTTCGGGTCCTGTATATACTCATCATAATAAAATGTATTACAATAATTAAATTAAAGCAGAGGTCGGTAATTACAGCCACAGTAAACAAATTTCTTTAAATAAACAAAGATTGTGACAAGGGTTTTAATTCAGCATCATTCACATAAATATCAAAATTTAAAGATAATAATTGTTATTATAAGAAGGGTGACAATGTCGCGCCATTCATATATATATAAATTTATGAAGGGTGAGGATGGTCAATCTGTAGCATTCATACTATAATATATAGTGTAAGATGAGCGATTATACTGCACCAATCACATTGATAATAAGATTAATAATGATAAGGAAAAAGTAAGTATTAACTTACTATACTTTTCTCTCTCTTTCTAACAGTGGTCATTTATCAACGGTAGTGTTTGAGAATTACAGAAATATCAAACCGTTAGGGTATCGATAAGGGGGTAATGAACAACTACAATGAAAAAAGTGTTTCCATCCGAGGTCAGGAAGTTGGAGTTTAACCTGGCCACCATTTTTTCTGTGAATTTCAAGTCTATAATAGTACTTTTGAAGATCGAGAATGAATTAACCGTTGGATCTTTCTGGAATTTTGATATGTTATAGGAGAGAGGATAAGGAATAACTTCTATGAAGGACAAATTTCTATTTGAGCATAGTAAGTTAGAATTGTAGGGCTCGTAGGACAATTGTTGGTTATTCTGCGAGTTTCGGGTTTATAGTAGTATTTTTAAGATCTAGAATGAATTAACTATTGGATCTTTCTGGGATTTTGATATGTTATTGGAGAGAGGATAAGGAACAACTTCTATGATAGACAAATTTCTATTTGAGCACAGGAAGTCTGAGTTTTAGAGCTCGTAAGAAGACTGTTGGTTTTTCTGCGAATTTCAAGTTTGTGCCTTTTTTGCTTCTACAAATAATTATATACAGTCATAGAACAAGATATATACTTGGTCTAAGAAAGTTAATAATACAAAGGTATGAGGATAAAATAAAAGGATTTGCTTATCTATAAGATTCCAACCGACTAAGATGGAGGTAGGTAGTGCTTCACTAAATTTATTCTACTGACACGAGAGCTTCTCATGCTGATAACGTATTGTGAAATTAAGGGTATGTGTGCAGTGGAATAAAGTAAACAAGACACAATATTTACGAGGTTTGGCAAGTGTGCTTATGTCCTTGGGGTAGCACTAGTATTTTATTTATTTACTATTTGAAATAATAGGAGTACAAAATAACTCTCACTATTTTCACTCTTCTCTCTAGTATTTTCTCTTTTCTTTGCTTTGCTACTTATGTTTCTCTTATTTGTTAGTGGCCTTGGCCTTCATTATATAGGCAAATGAATAAGTAATGAAATGATGAACATTCATATTTACAACAATGACATAAAAATAGTTTACATGTAATTATGCTGACAGGTGTAAAGTCAAAGTACTTTAATTAAATATTTAAAAGTTTAATTGAAAAACTATTGATGTGTAGTAAAAAATTACAAAGATAAACTTGAAGAAGGGTAAGGGGTCCTCAAATTTGATTGAGGGTAGGGAGGCCTTGGAGCTTTCACTTTGACTATCAGTAACGGAGAATCGGTGAAATTGACATCACTTTTTTGGAAATTCTCAAGGTTTTGGATTTGTAGTGGAAAATCCTGAATGTGTAGATTAGTAGATTTGCCTCTGAAGCTGCGGTTGGGTTCTTCTCCATTTGCTCTCGGAAATGGCCGACGAAAGAGAAGCTGCAGGAAGCGGTGGCAGCCTGGTTTTTGCAGTTAACGGGGAGAGGTTTGAGCTCTCGACCCTTGACCCTTCCACCACTCTCCTCGACTTCTTGCGTTGTCACACCACATTCAAAAGTGTCAAGCTCAGCTGCGGCGAAGGTCTTAATACTCTCACTCTCTCTCTCTCTCTCTCTCTCTCTCTCCGTCATTTGCCCGAATACCTTTCTTCCTTGTTCATATGCTGACTGGAAGGCGGATCGCTATGCTTGTAGCTTTATATCATTTTACGATCAAACATTGCGATTTTTCTTCAATGGTACGTAGTACCGAGTTGTACGGGAAATGAATGAATGATGGGGATTGAAAATGCAAAGATTTATATACTTGTGGAAATGAAATTTGACGGCTAAATCAAAACTTGTTAGTCACTCGCTTTCGCGGTGAACAAACTATAATTTCAGGAGTTCAGTTGATGATATGCACAAAACATTACCTTAGTAATCATATTAGATTAGGTTGATGATATGCACAAAGTTGGATAATTTTTATGACATGCACTTAAAAGATTGGCTGCAGGTGGTTGCGGTGCTTGTGTTGTGCTTCTGTCCAAGTACGATCCTGTTGCGGACCAAGTGAAAGATTTTACTGTAAGTTCATGTCTCACTCTGCTTTGCAGTGTAAATGGAGGTTCAATTACAACATCCGAAGGCCTTGGAAATCTCAAAGACGGGTTCCACCCAATTCACCAAAGGATTACTGGTTTCCATGCTTCTCAATGTGGCTTTTGTACTCCTGGCATGTGTGTTTCACTCTTTGGTGCTCTGGTCAATGCTAAAAAGACGAATAGACCTGAACCCCCTCATGGGTTCTCCAAGCTGACTGTTTCCGAAGCTGAAAAGTCTATTGCAGGTAACCTCTGTCGATGTACTGGGTATCGATCAATTGCTGATGCCTGCAAGAGTTTCGCAGCTGATGTTGATATGGAGGATTTGGGGTTCAATTCTTTTTGGAAGAAGGGAGAGAGTAAGGAAGTAAAGATAAGTAGATTGCCCCTATATAACCATAACAATGACATCTGTACATTTCCGGACTTCTTAAAAAATGAAATCCGCTCTTCTATGTCTTTGGATCCAAAGAGATATTGCTGGTACATTCCTGTTAGAGTTGAGGAGCTTCAAAACTTATTGACAGCTAGTGATTTTGATAATGCAGACGATATGAAATTAGTTGTTGGAAACACAGGGACGGGCTATTACAAGGAACTAAAGCGCTATGACAGATACATTGATCTCAGATATGTTGCTGAATTATCAATGATTAAGATAGATCCGACAGGGGTTGAGTTTGGAGCAATTGTAACAATCTCTAAGGTTATTGAAGCTTTGAGGAAGAAGGACAACGGTGAATCTCCATCAAGAGGTGAGGTTGTGTTGAAAAAAATTGCCAATCATATGGGGAAAATCGCTTCAGGGTTCATCAGAAATACAGCTAGTATAGGAGGGAATTTGGTGATGACACAGAGAAAATGCTTTCCTTCAGATATTGCTACAATACTTCTTGCTGTGGATTCAGAGGTAAATATAATGGATGGTTCTAGATCTGAAACGATTATGTTGGAGGATTTTCTGAAACAGTCTCCACTGGATCCAAAAAGTGTACTTCTAAGTGTTAAAATCCCAAAATGGGAAGCAGTTAGAAACGTTTCTCCAGAAACCAACACTGTATTGCTGTTTGAAACCTATCGAGCTGCACCAAGACCCCTAGGAAACGCATTGGCTTATTTAAATGCTGCCTTCCTAGCTGAAGTATCGTTTTGTAAGATTTCCAATGAAATTATGGTGGATAATTGTCGTCTGGCTTTTGGTGCTTATGGAACTAAACAAGCAATTAGAGCAAGAAAGGTTGAGGAACTTTTAACTGGGAAAGTGCTGAGTCCTGGTGTTTTGTATGACGCTATTAAATTAGTTAAAGATGTTGTGGTTCCCGAAGAAGGAACTACAAGCCCTGCTTACAGGACAAGCTTGGCTGCTGGTTTTCTTTTCGAGTTCTTTAGCCCCTTAATTGACAGGGAATATGATATTTCCAATGATTTCTTGGGAACTACTTTGTTGGCCAATTATTCTAAGTTAAAAAGGAACCAAGGTGCTAATAATAAGATGACAACTGTTCTGTCATCTGCTAAACAGGTGCTTGAATTAAGTACAGAGTATGATCCGGTTGGTAAGCCAATTACAAAATCTGGAGGTCTCATACAAGCTTCAGGTTAGTTATCCAACTTATCCTTCACGTTATTATAGGGATGTCTAATCACTAGCATCCTTTTGAATGTTCTCTTTGGTGCTAATTAAATAAGGAAACAGAAAGAACAGGATTTTTTTTGGGGTGTTTGGGGGCGGTTGGGACTAGCAGACCATGCCCTACAGCCCGAACAAAACAAACAAGACACAACCAGACTCTAAAAATTGCTAACAAACTAAGAGGATATCAGCTTCCAAATATAGACATTTTAAGGAAGCAGAGTTTCCTTTGAACTCTGGGGAAACAGAAGCCTAAAGGGCTGACAGACAATAAATGCTATCCCAAAGCTCCACTAAACCAGCTCCCACAGAATCTTCAATAATCCTTCTATTCCTCTTCATCCAAGCCCCCCAAAACAAAGTGAGGATCATACTGCCTCACATAACCTCAGCTTTCTTTCCCTTCCAGACCATAGTGTGAGCCCACATACCTTAAGCTTTATATCCCTCCCAAACCAACTTCAGCCACAGACCCGAAGTTAAACGAAGAAATATATGATCAACAGATTCCAAATATGACTTCCATAAAATACACCGGTGAGGCAATAAGCAATGATTGTCTCCATTTTTTTGGTATTGGACTTAGTTTGCAGTCGTGTTCTCTTCTCCAAAATGTTCCTTTTTATCTAGCTGAGAAAATTGTAGTATGATATACTTGATATATTTTTCTCGCCGGCCGGTCATGTTGCATACCTAAAAGTATTGAGGGCTTTGAGGGCTTGAATTATAAACTTACAATATGCTTATTGAAAGGTCTCATTTGCCATCTTTTGAAATCATTCTTTTATATAAGAAACAAAATCTTAATGAAACCAATATTGACAGAATATAAACTAATGACCAGTTGTGGGCAATTAATTCACTTGCTATATGGTATTGTGTCCTCTTCCCGTCGTCTCTCTATCTCTCTGTAATTATATTATATATATGTGTGTGGGTATTTGTGTAATTTCTGAACAGATCATGTTTAAACTTTTATGGCACCGAGTTTTGGTTGACCTTTTGCCTTTTTGATTTTTTTCTTAATCCAACTATGTATCTTTTCTATTTCTTTTATATGTTTTCTTGAGTGCTTTTAGCTCTTGAGAACAAAAGTACTTATCTCATTCATGACCATCAAATTGTAGGTGAGGCAGTCTATGTAGACGACATTCCGTCTCCGAAAAATTGCTTACATGGAGCGTTCATTTATAGTACAAAGCCTTTGGCTAGAGTGAAGAGAATAAATTTTGAACCTAAACGACATCCAGAAGGAGTTGCTGCACTTATATCTTTTAAAGATATTCCCAAGTCTGGGGAGAACATAGGGTCTAAGACTATATTTGGTACAGAACCTCTTTTCGCTGACGATCTTACCGAATGTGCTGGTCAGCGTCTTGCTTTCGTGGTAATTCCACGATCCTGTGATTATATTTAACAATCTTAGTTTGAATGAATGCCAAACTACAAAAATGCTTTTTCTTCTTTCTTTGGATTGTGTGTATACTCATCAAAAAAAAATTCTGTAGGTAGCCGATACACAGAAACATGCAGACTTGGCAACAAACTTTGTGGTGGTGGATTATGACATGGAAGATATAGACCCACCTATTCTATCAGTCGAAGAGGCAGTTAAGAGATCTAATTTTTTTGAGGTCCCTCCTTTCTTGTATCCGAAACAGGTTGGTGACATATCAAATGGAATGGCTGCAGCTGATCACAAGATTATTTCTGCTGAGGTACTTGAAATCAATATAACATTCTTTCTTTGTTTCCCAGTCCCCTTCCCACACTAATGTTCTGCCCTGTTTCTGATCCTTGTAATGTGGGTTTTCGATATTCAACGTTGTTCCTTGGTTTTATTCATATACATGAAAAGGCCATCCGCTAACTTACAAATCCGTGCATACTTGGCTTTCAGATCAAACTTGGTTCACAATACTATTTCTACATGGAGACACAAACTGCCCTTGCGGTGCCAGATGAAGACAACTGCATGGTGGTTTACACTTCAAGTCAGTGCCCTGAGATTGCACACTCTTCAATTGCAAAATGCCTTGGTATTCCTGAAAATAATGTTCGTGTAATTACAAGAAGGGTTGGAGGGGGCTTTGGTGGAAAGGCCGTAAAGTCCATGCCTGTGAGTATAATACCTATTGGAATCTCTATATTCCATTTTTATTACTGTTTATCTAATCGTGGACGAGTTTGTCCAGTTTAAGTGTAGACTAAGCACTTGTTATTATCACCTGTCTATGTTTATGACTTTTTTTGTACGTGATTCCCAATGTTGAATAGAAGATAAAGGTGCTGCAATTCTGATATTTTAGGTGGCAACTGCATGTGCTCTTGCTGCACACAAATTACATAGACCTGTAAGGATGTATCTCAATCGGAAGACTGATATGATAATGGCTGGAGGAAGGCATCCCATGAAGATAACTTACAGTGTGGGATTCAAGTCTGATGGGAAGATTACTGCTCTAGATCTTGAGATATTAATAAATGCAGGGATTTCCCTAGATATAAGTCCAGTAATGCCAAACAATATTCTGTCTGCACTTAAGAAGTATGACTGGGGTGCTCTAGCTTTCGATTTCAAGGTGTGTAAAACAAACACTCCGAGTAGGTCTGCTATGCGGGCCCCTGGGGAGGTGCAGGGGTCTTTTATTGCTGAAGCTGTAATTGAACATGTAGCATCCATCCTTTCTATAGAAGTGGATTCTGTGAGAAGCATTAATCTTCACACCTCTCACAGCCTTGATTTGTTTTATGAGCACAGCGCTGGTGAACCTCTGGAGTATACATTACCGTTTATATGGGACAAGTTGGCCATGTCTTCAAGCTTTAACCCAAGGACTGAGATGGTAAAAGAATTTAATAGGTGTAATAAATGGCAGAAAAGAGGAATTTCTCGAGTACCGATATTGCATGAAGTGATACTGAGGCCAACTCCAGCAAGAGTAAGCATTTTAGGTGATGGGTCTGTTGTCGTTGAAGTTGGAGGAATTGAACTGGGTCAGGGGCTCTGGACGAAGGTAAAACAGATGGCAGCTTTTGCTCTTGGTTCAATTCAATGTGATGGTAGTGGAGACCTTTTGGATAAAGTACGGGTGGTGCAATCTGATACATTGAGCTTAATTCAAGGGGGATTTACTTCCGGGAGCACTACATCTGAGGCAAGCTGTGAGGCGGTTAGACTTTGCTGTAATATTTTGGTTGAGAGGTTAGCTACTCTCAAGGGGAGATTGAAGGAGCAAATGGGCTCTGTTAACTGGGAAACTCTTATTCAGCAGGTATTCTACTTGGATTCGGGGAGGGCTTATTTGCACACCCGTGCTCCTTTGTTGGACTGCTACCATAATAGCATGTTATTTGCAGTCCCCCATAGGAGTGAGGGAAGCATGAATAGCAATGGCCTTGAAATTATTGCTGCATGACTTCTTTTCTTTTTAAACATTTAATCAACTTATTGATTTGTTACAAATCCCTGCCATGGCGCTTCACGCACTGCATCACTCTTTTTTTCTTTTTTAACGTTCAATCAATTTATTGCATTTTTCCCAAATTGCAGTGTATCATTATTCTGTCAAAATGCAGGCATCCTTGGAAGCTGTGAACTTATCAGCAAGTTCTTACTATGTCCCTGATTTTGCTTCCATGAAGTACCTTAACTATGGCGCTGCTGTGAGTGAGGCAAGTTTGTGTTTAACAGTCTTACTTCATTTTATTCTTGTGTATTTTAGTTCTTTTGCGCCCGTTGAATTTTCAACAACCTTTTATGGATGCAATGTCATAGTGCAATGTCACAGTCGCACTATTAGGATGAGTACTACCAATTACTATCAGTTAAAATTTCTAGAGTAGTAACAATGAAACTACTTGATCACAGGTGGAGGTAAATGTCCTGACTGGAGAAACCAGAATTCTGCAATCAGATATTATCTACGATTGTGGTCAGAGTCTCAACCCGGCTGTGGACTTAGGACAGGTTGGCATGATTAAACCTACATGCTACTCGAAGTTCTATAATGATTTTCTGTGAATTAAGATCTAGAGGCGACTCCGATCTTATTGCATGATGTCAGATTTTATTTTTCGTATCGCTAATGCCAGTAGGTGCTGCCTGGGAGAAATCTTTCATATTCCATTGCAAGGAAAGTTGATAGTTATGTTCATTTTATACATTGTTAGGATACTTTTGGTATCTAGCGTCTTTATGGTCTGTCTATTCAAGGCATTGTAGCATTTTCATCATCTAATTGTCTTTGGAATAAGAATCACAGATTTCAACTTTTCTGCAATCTGCTAAGATCCATAAAGCCAGTTCACTTGCTTGTAGTCGATGTGGTTTAATTAAGTTTGACAGTGCATGTTTCTTGCAGATCGAAGGTGCTTTTGTTCAAGGTATTGGGTTTTTCATGCTTGAAGAATACTTGGAAAACTCAGATGGGTTGGTGATTTCAGAAGGTACGTGGACTTATAAAATTCCTACTGTGGACACCATACCCAAACAGTTCAACGTTGAAGTATTGAACAGTGGGCATCACAAAAAACGCGTGCTCTCTTCAAAAGGTATGCCATTCAAATATTTCTGAGACTCTTTTATGTTAGTACCATGCGTGCCTTGCACACTTCTACTTATCTCAAATACAAATGATACCAGAAAAGATTTTTGTGTAAGTAAAAGTAGGCGGATTTTGAAAAAAGAGAGATATTATGTTATTACAAAAATTGAAAAGTCGAAAACTTTATGTTATTGCAGAATTTGAAAGTCGAAAAATATATGCTTTCCGTATTTTTTTAAATTTTCAATTTATTACAAACGTTTCAATTTAAAGAAGTGTTTGATCGCCAAATTTGAAAGGTGTCGTGAAACACATTGAAAATCTTTTGTGCAGCTTCTGGTGAGCCACCATTACTTCTTGCGGTTTCTGTTCACTGTGCTACAAGGGCTGCCATTAAAGAATCGAGAAAACAGCTCCTCCAGTGGGGCGGCTTAGATGGATCAGCTTCGATATTCCAGTTGGATGTTCCCGCCACCATGCCGGTTGTGAAGGAGCTGTGTGGGCTGGAAACTGTGGAGAGGTACTTGGAATGGATCACTGGCAGAAACCAAGGTTCGCTCAACCGGCAAGGGGTTCGTCATTCTGTGTAAGGACACTCTTCAGATTGCCGGAAGTGGAATGGGGATGTTTTCCGTTTATATTTACGCCTCAACCAACAAGACATGATACCCTGCAAAATCAAACCCCTAAATGAAATATGGCAAAACCCAATAAGCGGGGAAGCTCGTGTGAGTAACAATAACAGCAAAACATTTATTTGTATACACCAATATAGATCCCAACATAGCACCAATGTTTAAAATTGTATCGATATTGTCCATATTTTAACGGAAATATCGGATCAAAGATTGATATAGAAAGGGGGTTGAAGACTAAACTCACTCATATCGGCAAAATTAAGCAAAAATCCGTCAATATCGAGGATATCAGCCTATAATTCCATGAAATTGTAGGACGAAGTAGAAAACTTCATGAAAACCGTCCAATATTCCCAGTTTTCAATATTATTTTTGTAATTTAATACACGTTTTTGAGTTTTATATTACACTAGATGAATAGATTTTTTAGTATAATGATATATATATATATATATATATAATATCTAACTTTTATACAAAATATTTTATTTCAGTATGTAAAATATCTATTCGATATCGAAATATCCGCCAACATATGCGTAAGCGTAACACAGCACTTATGCATAACCGCGACCACACAAGATCCCAGCAAAACCTCCCCAGATGCAACATCCAACTTGAATCACATTTATGCCAAACAAAAGCCGAATCAATCAACAAAAAAATCAATGCTAAGTGGCATTATTGAAACTTGAAATCTACGTACTTGTAAATGTACAGCACAAGATGGCAACTGTCAGGCCAAAAATAAAAATAAAAAAGAATGGTGTCCTTTTCTAAAATTGTTAAATCAGAGTACGGAGCCAGTTACTACTGTCATGCTCTCAGCAGAACCTCCCTTCCCCTCGAATCCGTCGAGCTAGCTCTAAATCCTTCTTCACTGGGGACACAAGAGGCAAGTGAAACCGGGTCAACTTGTAAATTTTACACAGCATTTGGAGAATAACACTTAATTAAGCAAACATTAAATTCCAGAATTACTTACTAAGAGTGACACGCCTCGCATGGATTGCACAAAGCATCGAGTCCTCAAACAGGTGGACTAAAAAATCCTCGGCTGCCTGCAAAGGTAAAAACCAATATGCGTTGCTAGTTTGTCTTCTAATAATCTACACTAAGTTCTTCATGCACTGGCACAACAAAAGCTTTAGAGGAATGCTATAGTGGCCTATGGTCATGGCATGCTTGGGATAATGAGAAGAACTAAATGGAATAAGCAGCTGAGGAACCATCAAATGTACTTTCATAGACGTCGATGATACCTAGGGAGGATCGCTCATCAAGCCTGCTTATTAGAACCGACAAGAATATGCTACAACTCACTGAAATTGGAAGGCAGATATTTTACATTTGCATCGTAATTCTGCTACTACCAGGTGAAATTTCCATTAAAACAAATAAAACATTTATTCACCTCTTGAATTGCTTGTAAAGCCTCAGGTGTCCAACGCACGGGATCTTTAGACATATTGATGCTGATCTCTCTCACCTATAATGAAGGACGACGGTGTCAGAATTTTGTGATCAATCAACAAATTTCACTAGCAAAACTAGCGCATGAAATCTAGTAGATATTATCTTCATACAAAAAGTAAACAGAAAATCTAATCACATTCTTGTTCACAAATAAAGCTTTAACTCTGAGATTGAAAAGATGTAAAGTGCAACTTGTCTATACAATTTAAAATGCAAAATCAAATATACATCACAAGAATCAAAGAATTTGTTAAATTGGCAAGTACACAAATATCATGAGTAGTTCTCTGATTTGTGAACAGAGAAGAGCGACTAGCTGGCGCAGTGCATAACTCCTAGCACTAAACCTATCAAACATCTATGAGCACAGCAACATGCATATGTGGGGGTACAAGTGTGTAATACATCAACAAGGGAGATAAGAACTCACGGTTCTGATAAATGGAGCAGCGGGGATAATCAGATTCCACGTCTTCTGGTAGTATCTGATCTCCCTTAAAGCCACGGTTCCTGGCCTGTAACGCCATTTCTTCTTCTGTGTTGGTGGAGGATTCCTCTCAGATCGCTTCTGCTTCTTTGATTGAGGTGCTGCAGATGTAATAACAATAACCATTCAAAATAAACTCATTTCCACTACCATCATAACCACAACAATCATCAGTGTCAAACAAATGGAAAGATATATAGATAAACAATGAAGAAACAAAAACTTACTTTGAGGATTCCTCTCAGATCCCTTCTGCTTCTTTGATTGCGGCGCTGTAGAAGTAACAACAACAATCATTCAAAATCATTTCATTTCCATTACCATCATCACCACCAGCTTCACCAGTGTCAAACAAATGGGAAAATAGATAAATAAACCATGAAGAAACACATATTTACTTGCTTGAGCATTCGTCTCAGGTTCCTGCTGCTCTTGCGATTCAGAAGCTACAACACAACAGCAATAGACATTCAAAATCAACTTCTTTCCACTATAGCATTATCATTTATCACCACCATTGTTGGCAACAAACTAATCAAAAAACAGATGAGAAAAAAATAATGAAAAAACATATTTACTTCTCTGAGAACTCCTCTCAGATCTCCTCCGTGGTGCAGATGGATCCTTCAATTTATTGAAAATAAATAAATTAGGAATGTCAGAATTACAGATACGAAATTTTTCTTCAATGGATCAAGGATAAGTGATTAAGTTTCAAGGGCCTTAACTATTAGGATTTTAACTCAAGAAGGTTAGATCCAATGGGGAATTAGACATAAACCAATAATATAACACTAAACTAAGTGCGTGGCTTAAATATTTTAATGGTATTTTTAATTTATATACATATTTTATTTACCGCCCTTTTTCTTAGCAGCCAATCAGAGAAAATTAGAGGATTTCATGAAAATAAAAAAAAACTAAGCAAAACTCCGTTTGGGCAACAAGAAAATTACTAACAAGAAATGAAGTGCGAGAAAGAGAATACCGGTTGTTTTGCAGGCGACGCCGCCGAGGTTCCGCCAGTACCTGCAGAAAATAACAAAAATTAGGGTTTCGGAAACGAAAAAATCAAAATCCTCAACCCGCGCACACAAATCCAACAAAATCCATACATGAAGAGAGAGAGAGAGAGAGAGAGAGAGAGAGAGAGAGAGAGGTACCAGCAGCAGCTTCTTTGGGAGTTGACGATTTTCTGGCGACGGATTTTTTGTGGGCAGTGTGCTTAATCCTCGCCATTGGCGTCGAACTCCGAGAACCAAAAGGGAAAATAAAAGTGAATATTTAAGGTGATTGCATTTTGATTTGGCGTCCGCTTACAACAAAACAAAAAATCCCATCCGTTTCTTCCCGCTTCCTGCCAGTGAAAATGAAAAGCCTCCCGCTCCGTTACATTTTTCAATTTTTCATTATTCAAACAAAACCAGATACCTTTTTTTTTCTTTTTTTCTTTTTTTGAACAAATGATATTATATACACTAAGACCATCTCCAATGGTTGGGCTAAAAGCCAAATTTTTTAGTCCGGAAAATTTAGCTTTTAGCCCAGAAACAACTTTTCTGCTCCAACCATTCTGGCCTAAAATTTTAACATGGGACTATTAAAGAATGAACTTATGCTATTTTTTTTGTTAAATTAATTTTTTTTTAAATAAATATGTAGACTATCGTAAATTAATTTTATGAACATTTTAATCTAAAAAAATTTAAATTCCGATAAATATTGAAAAATCACTAAATTTCCCACAAAGCAAGCCGTCAACTTTTACCAATCTTTCAACCCTAGGCTAACTTTCAATTCACCAACCTTTCAACACCAAATTTTCAATTCACCAACCGTTGAACACCACACTTTCAACTTTCACCAACTATATAAACACCAAACTTTCAACTTTCACCAACTATATGAATACCAAACTTTCAACCAACCATTCACCACCAAACTTTCAAAAATCATCCTCTATATAAACATATGTCCAATATCTGTAAGAGAAATTTGAGTTTTGTGTGGATGTTTGAACAAATACATAGGTATTTATAGAGTTTTTGGGTGAATTTTGAGTTAAATAATTTTTTTTAATTATTTTAACCGTTAGATTTAAATTTGGGCCGTTAGATCTTTTTTTTTACCGTTAGATTTGATTATATTTGATCTCAGCCGTTGGATTCAATGTATTTTAAAATAACATATTTAAAAAAATCAAATTTGAATTTGGACCGTTGGATCAACCAACGGTCCTTGAAACACATCCGTTGGATTGCAAAAATAGCCGTTGGACTTCAGCTGGGTGGCCGACAACCCGCTGACAGCGGGGCCCACCCTGTCGGGCACGGTCTGCAAGCACTCCGCGTGGGGCGTGTACGCGAGTGAGCGGGCCGAGACTGGCCTTTGGGCCAGCGAGTCCAGTCGCGCGGGGGGGGGGGGGGAATCTGGGGGGAATTTGGCCCAATTTTAACATTTGGCATTTAGCCCAATGTTTTAGCATGGGTTGGAGATGGTTTGGGGGGGAAATTTGGGGGGAAATTTGGCATTTAGCCTATTGTTGGAGATGGTCTAAGAGGAGGGGGTGGGCTTGGCCTGCTAACAATAATATGGTTCAAACTCGCTTTTGGCGAGAATCAAATCTAAGACCTCTCTCACTCTCACTTACAAGTGAACAGGAATACTATTAAAACGTAATACTAAGTAGCAACAAAACCAGATACTTGAAAATTCCTAAATTAGCCAAATTTATTTAGAATTTTTATTTATACTATATATCTTTTTTAATAGAAGCAATATTTTATGAAAATTACACTAAAGAAGTTACATAATATTACGGTTTGGTGATATTCATGTTCACTTGTAAGTAGGGTTGGAAATTTTTCCCGAAAGTCCCAAATCAAACCAAAAAATCCATATCTTATAGCGAAAATTCCCAAACCGATAATACCAAAATTTTCAAGATCCATACCAAACTGATCTTGAACCCTTTGGTACTGGAATCAGGGTTACATATTCAATTGTTTGGGAATTCCGAACCAAACCAAAAATATATATATATTTCTTTTGGTTGGATGCATGTTGAATGTTGAATTTAAGTAGTATTATAGTAAACTATATTTAGAAATAGAAGTATGAAATTAAGTTGTTTGGAACTTTAGAACGTCAATTTGACTTGGTATGAATGAATTGGTATGAGGTAAAAAGCCTAAATTTCAATTGATATGAAATTGGGCAATAAAATTTCATGCCGAAAGCCCAAATTTTAGCCACAGCCCAAAAATCTCCAATTTCAGCCCAAAATCCAGTCCTGGTTCGTCCTGAAATACCAAAAACATTTCAGGAATCCCAAAATTTCAGTTCAGGATTAGTCTTCAAATTCTTGTCCAAAAAATTTTCGATTTGGGATTTGGGATTCGGGATCCCATTTTCGGTTTGGGATCCAATACCGAACCACCCCTACTTGTAAGTAAGTGTCTTCAATTCCAATCTCTTGGATGATAAGTTCGCAATCAATTTATTCGATAACGCAGTGGTTTGAAGAGTAATTTCAACTAATTTAATCCACCAGACAATTTGCCACTTGTATCTATACTTTACTATATTTAAGATAACTCTCTTTATCAATCAAAAAGGGTAATAGTATGCCCCTATTTTAATAAGGTTAATAATTACTTATAAAATGCAGATGATTTTTGTGGCAAAAAATAATCATATATACACATCCAAATGTGGGTTCAATCCTTACCGATATCTCTCCCCTAACAACTAACTATTTAACCAACTAATGATATCGCTCTACTCGAAATAATAATAACAACAATTACTTATACAGTAAATAAAGAGGAATAGAGCATAATATTCAATTGATATCTTAAAAATAAGATGAATAGATCATATTATTCTTAATTAGTGATCACCTATAGAAGTAGGGTCGCTTTTATGAGAATGAGATGTTTAAATTCTTTAAAGCTTTCATAAATCCAAGAGTTGTTCAAGTCCAAAATTGAACACAATTGTATGAAGCATAAGATATTAGGTTAAGAAATGTGTAATGCATATTGTCAATGATGAACAGTTCAAGATTGCATTTCTACTGCATCTCCAGTAAATCTGGTAAGTATTCACTATGGTAGATTCAAGTCTAAAAGATATATCTCATGTTAGAACCAAATTTGCGCACCTATTGATATGGCGAGGCAATAACTTAAAACTCTACAAAGAAAAGCAAACAACAGTAAAGAGCGTAGGCACCTGTGTGGTACTGGCCAAGGACTATCTGGCGATCAAGTTAGTAAGGCTATTGGAACTCAAGCAGTAGGCAAGAGAGAACAAAGGAAGTAATTTCCTTCCTTGTAGGATTTTGGTCACTTGCGGCGCAAGTCAATCCCTTGATTTTATAGGGATTCCCAAAATACTATCCTAATTCAGATGCAATTAGGAGTTGGTTACTTGAGGTACAAGTAGATCACCCTCGACGGAATGATTCCCACCTGCCAATCTGGGAGATCTAGATTAAGCTCAGAGCCTCCGATTCGAAGGTCATGTCTGAGAACCCTGATTCGGTCCTTGCTTGTTTGGTTATGGCACTCTGCATCAATTATTGGCAGTCTAGACGCCACATGGAGGCCCAAAACTCATGGTTCCACGTCTTCTGATACATCTCTTGTTTGCCTATACTCTCAGTTTTTTACTAATTTTCATACACATGGGGGATTGTTAGAAATATATTACGATATTAATTTGATATTTAATAGAGAATTGTTATTGACACTCCAAAAATCTAATTAGACACTCCAAACTTTCTATACTTAGAAAAATACTCTTACGAAGAATGCATAATTAGATTTTTGGAATGCTCATAATAGTTCCTTATAATATTTAATTGGGAAAATTTTTTAATTATCATATGAACTTCTACATTTTTTTTAGTTTGTCATATGAACTAAACTTTTGAGCAATTTGTCATATCAATTTTCAAAAAGACTTAATTTGTCATCTCACCCTAATTTCATTAAGTTTTTTCATTCAAAATAAGTCATGTGCCTTACACATGACTTATTTTCAAGGTTGTTTCAAACATTTCAACTTCTTTTTTTTTTAGTGAAGATGATTGACCACATTGATTTCTCAAAACTTGTAATTAGTTAAACATGTTAGTGAGCTCAATGTCCTTTTCTATTAGTTCACCATAACTCTTTGAAATGAACATGTCATGGTGTTTTTTTACTAGCCAAAACTTTTGGGTTAGTACCAAAGAGAAGTAGAGAACTTGTGAGGAGGTCAAAAGTTCAAAACCAATTTATTCCTTCACCCTCTGGTGTACATATATATATATATTTGTGTATCTTTGTATAAAAATAATAAATAAATAAATAAGCTTGTAAAAAATGATGTTAATGCTGGAAATTTGTCTTAAAGTCAATTATAAAATGATACTTTACAGATATTTCACATGTTAAAACAACGATAATTAAGTCCAAGAAATATAGGTGGACCACTGTATATCTCAATGTCAATTTCATTACCAGTCACCTACTGGATATCAGGCCCAAATCCAAAACCCTCTGGCATTCACGTCTCAATACCCTAAAAACCCCTTTGTTAACCTTACCATATTTTAGCAGTAAGAATATATAAGTGGGCACAATATATTTCTGTTCCTATTATGTACCCATATATATAAGTGCGTGCAATATTTTGTGTGTATATTATGTAATCATATCTTTTTGTCATTGTATGTATAATATGCCTTACCATTGGTACATTCTTTCCCATGATGGTTTTTTTTTTTGGTACAATTACAATGGGTACAAATGAATGCTACCTGATATTATATATGAGTAGAAAGATGGACAGAAGAAGTTGGTTTTACATTTTGTGCGTAGTAAGACCAAACAAAAAATTGATTCTTGGTACAAATATTAAACCATAAACAATTATGACTAAAACTAATTAATTATTGATAGCTCATTCTGAGGTTAAACTCATCTCATCCCCATTAGTGTAGATAATATTGTTTGTTAAAAAAAAAAAAAATATATATATATATATATATATACCAATTGAATTATGGAATTTTGTGTGACTTTTAACTCGGTTTAGAATTAAAATTTGAAAACCAAATTAGCTAGTATGCCTGGTATGCGTGATATGTTTACGACAACATATATTTCGGGGTTATTAGGTCTTGGATAGTCTAGACTCTGGAGAGCAATAAAAGGGACATATTGTATGGAGAAATTTTATTTGGACCCAATTATCTTATTTCTACATCCCAAGTAACAAGTTTTACCTACTAAACTTTCAACTGTACCCTTATATAAATAAGAATAAGAAAAGAAAAGAAAATAAACATTGTTGTTTTTATCTCTACACCCCATAACTCCAAAACTGGCATATCAGTGTACTCCTCCATTATTTCCGGCAAAACCCACCTAAATAACAACAAAATATTCTCTTGAGTTCATCAACGAGTCAATTTGCTAGAAACCCTTATCAATCCTCATTTATAATTTCAACATAGGTTTTTGGCTAATATGTTTGCTTGTTTGAACCATTATCTGAGAGTTGGCTACGTGCATAAATTATTAAAACTAACAAGTCAACTTGCATAAATGATTAAAGCTTCCATGTCAGTCAGTGTCTATTTAGAAGAGATAGCAACAAGTGTTTTGTTTAGACATTGACTGACAGGAAGCTTTTTTCTCATATTGCCGAAATTTGTTTCATATCCAACAAATTGGTAAGAAGTTTTATCAGCTAAAATTATAAATGAGGTCCGCTAAGGGTTTCATGCAACAAGGATTTCTAGCAAGCTTAGTTGTTGATGAACTCAGGAGAATATTTTGTTGTCATTTGGGTGTGTTTCGCGGGAAATAATGCAGGAGTGCAGATGTGTGCCATTTTTTTGAGTTATTGGGTGTAGAGATAAAAACACCAATGTTTATTTTCTTTTATTTTCTTATTCTTATTTATTTAAAGGCAAACTTGAAAGTTTAGTACAAAAAAAAAAAAAAATTAGTTGGATGTAGAGATAGGATAGCTGGGTCTGAATAAAATTTCTCTATTTTATATTGTTAAGATGAATTGTCATGGTGGAATAAATAAGGGACTTGAATCAAAATTTTCAAACTAACAAGGTTTGAGTCTTAAGTATACGATGATGAGGCACCGGAAGCTAAATCTCAAAGTTCCAAGTTTGTGATGTTTCGACGGTAGATTATATATTCTTGGACCACGGGAGACTAATGTCTATCGAACTGTAAGCATAAAGGTATAGAAGAAATTTAGTCTTTAGAACATTACATTTATGTAAGCCTCAACTTTCAAGTTTGTCAATTTTCTACAACTTTTCTCTTTGATTTGTCGTTATAACAGATTTGCCATGTCATAATCCTTAACTGTTTGATGTAAAATATACTATCTATTTCTACTTTGTTATAATAAACACGTGAAGTGAGTTACTTCTTCTATTTGTATATAATTTTCTGATAGTTTTTTTTTATTTTTTTTTATCACTAATGTCTCTGAAATTGATCCACACCATCAAGATTGTCCTTGAAATTGAAAATCGATCTATGTAATCTCTGAAAATATGTGTCACAAATTAATGTCATTCCTTCATAATTCTATCAAAATTTTTGTTATATGCTGATGTGACATATAAATGGGTCCCACAAGATTTATTGTTTATATATATATATATATATAAAATGGTCACTGAAATTGATCCATACCATCAAGATGGTCCTTGAAATTGAAAATCGATTATTGTAGTTCCTGAAAATAGGTGTCACAAATCAATATGATCCTTCTGTCAAAAATTTTGTTGTCAAAACACCTTTATGCATAATGGGATCATCTCATGGCAAAACTCATCGTTCTTCGTGTCACCAAGATCACTGAGGGAGCTCTCAACAAGCTCTTCAAGATTATGGTTGTGAGGATGTCGATCGCCCAAATGATAACGGTGACGTCACATAAGTCATCGCCAATCCAAGCTGTCACCAAAAGGTGGTCTCGATCCTTGTTTAATTCAATGAAGGGTGTAAAGATGGGTGTCTTGAGAATTTTTTTTTTCAAAGAAGAGACGGCAAAGGCTACCATACATGGAGGTAGAGGAGTGTGGGTTGGGATCAAAGGTGATTGGGAGACTCGGTTTCTGGGTTGACAATTTTTTTAATTAATTATTAAATTATTAAACCTATTTCTAATTTAAAATAAATTTAATTAGATTCAGCACATAATAGAATTTTTTATAGAATTGTGACGGAATGACCATATTGATTTGTGATACCTATTTCTATGGCTACATTGGTTGATTTTCAATTTAAGGGACCATTTTGATAGTGTGGGTTAATTGTGATAAAACGACTTATGGGCCCCCATTTATGTGTCATATTAGCACATACAAGTGTTTTTTTACAGTATTGTAACTGAATGACCACATTGATTTGCGACACCTATTTTCAAGGACTAAATTGATCGATTTTTAATTTTAAGGATCATCTTGATGGTGTAGGTCAATTTAAAGATCATTTGCGATAAAAACTCTTTTTTAATATTTCTCCATCAACAACCATGCGCCCGAAGGACGGCATGATGTCTAATATGGAGGCCCACAATACTCACAAACCATAATCACAATCAGACCTACATTCATCGAAAAATAGAAGAAAACTAAGTGAACTGTATTTTCAAAACAGCCACAAATTTATGAAACAGCTCACTTTTGAGTTGATTTTCCTCAAATTTTCTGCACGGCTCTGGGACAACTGTCTCACAAACGTCATGGTGCTTGTAATAAAACCATTTCAAGTTGAAGTGGAAGCACTAAATACCAACCGTGCTCTCCTAAGGTCCTCTTTTTGAGGACCTGTAAGGACCTCTTTTTGAGGACCTGTAAGGACCTCTTTTATATTAGTCATAAGATTAATCTAACGGTAGAAAAATTATTGAGTTTATATAATCCTATTACACTAAAACAAAATCAAAAAAAAAAAAAAAAAAAAAAAAGGGCTCACGCTCAAATTTTCGACGTTAAAGGAAAGCAACGCGACCCGATTTCATAGTGCCCTCGGAAAATTAAAATTTTCTTTGAAACTACGAAAATGTATTTCCTTTGTGGTTGTATTGATTTCAATTTCTCCCAATTTCTCCCTCCCCGATGTTGAAAAAAAAGTAGAATGGAAACTGTAATTTAATCGAGAGCACCATTCTTCTTTTAATTGGGTTTCATCTAATGCTCTCCTAATAGCACCATTCTATTTTATATTCCTTTGTGGTGATGGTTCAACCTCGACTCCATTCTTCCTTTTTTTTTTTTTTTTTTTTTTTTTTTTGGTTTTTGCTTCACTTTTAATTTTAATTGCAGATTGTTGTATGATGGAAGAACAATCTTCCCAGGAACGATCTCGAACTGATAGCAATGATCTTCAAGTGTGGGAGCATAGCAGTAGAGAGGGAGGGTTGGGACGACGTCCTTGACAAAAGATTTCCTCTGAGATTGAACGGGTTGCAATTTTGCTCCTCTCTCGCAAAGCAGGAAAGAAGGATGAGTGTGAAGCCTGTTAGCATGTTTTGATTTTGTTTAGGTGTAATAGGTTTATATAAACTCATAAATTTTTTTACCATAAGATTAATCCTATGACTCATGTAAAAGAGGTCCTTACATGTCCTCAGAAAAAGGACCTTAGGAGAGCATTGATGCACTAAATACGCCGTCGCCAAACCACATCTTGAGATTCAACAAATTGTCAATCTATAGGTTGTATCGTTGTTGTTGAGCTTTTATTTTTGTTAGGCAGCTAGGTTGTGTTGGAGTGGCAAGGGCGGGAGAGGTTGTGGGTAGGGGTGGGCAAACGGGTCAAGGACCTACGGGTCAGGCAGGTACGGGGTGGGTTTGATTTTTTTATAGAAGAAATAGGTCGGGCGGGGCGGGTGGTGGTATTTACGAGGCGAGGTGGGTCTAAATCTTTAGAATTACGGGGCACCGAACCGACCCGTTTCTAAAATGGAATGATCAACAATCATCCAATCTCACTCGTTGGATTGGATTTGTTTCTCCAAGTGACTGAGTCTCTCCCTCCTCTTCCAGACTCTCACTCGGCTCATCTTTTCCCACTCTTCTCCTTGACGGCATCACCGATTCACCAAAACGACCTCTGGTCCACAAACCTTATCTTCTCAACCCTCCTTAATTAGCCATTTCAGCTCCCAACTCGAAAGCCTCTTCGACTCATTTTCCTTCTCTCCTAAGTCCCAAGTCTAAGATGTTGACAATATCAAAGATTTACTGCCTCTCAACACCTGCAAGTCAAGAAACCATTAGATCCAATGAACTAAATACAAGAAAGTGCGAATAAGAAGGTAAAGACCTATCATTGAATCGTGAAGATGTGGTGTTGAGGGCGATTGAAGTTGCAAACAGAGAGATGACTGAAGTTGCAGACAGAGAGAAGATTGAAGTTAAAGACATCGGCAGTGGCAGAGGCCTAGGTGATGTTGTCGAAAAATGGTGATTGTTACTTTAATTTTTCATTTGGCAAAGGGGAAGAGGGGAGAGAGAGATAGAGAAAGAATGAAGATGATGTGAAGAGGAGAAAGAAAAAAGACTTAGGCAGTATGCCTAAAGCAAAAAAAAAAAAGAAAGTACTTAGACTCGTGGACCCGCCTCAAACCGATTGTTTGAAATAGGCTGGGTTAGGTTCAGTTCCAAAACTCAAAATCCCTCCCCAACCCAACCCGCCCCGTTACATTTTAAAACGGGTAGGTTCTGGTTCCTCCAAATTTGGGCCCAGCCCAGCTTATGGCCAACCATGGTTGTGGGTATGGCCGCTAACGCGGGCAGTTGGGGAAGAGAGAGAGAGAGGTGGTGGTAGTTAGTGCGCCGGTGATTGGCTAGGTTGTTGAGGAAGGGGTATGGGATTCTAAGTCGCAAGGAATGATGTAAGTTTTGGTTTTTTATTCAGAAAAGACTTGGCTTCTCAAAGATTGAAGAGGAACTCCTCTTCAATATACTTCGTGGCCAATTCACGACACTTTATGTTCATACTTATGATCGGAACCGTTCATATTATAAATCATCATGTAAGGATCCTCTCTACAAAAAATTACAAAACTATGATCAAACTATACAAAAATAAATGGTAAGTATCAATAAAACTATTACGAACCATCTACTATAGTTGATTGACTTAACAAACTTAGTTTTAGGGGATTTTTGGCAAAGATGATCTTATAGAGTGATTTATAATATGAACGGTTTCAACCATAAGCACAAAGTTTTGTTAATTGACACAAAAATTGACTACAAAGTGTTTTGAGTAGGAACTCCTCCTCAATCTTAAGGAGCCAAACTTCTCTTTTTTTATTGTACGTCCCCAACACCTTTAATGCCCCACTAGTCACAAGCCCACGTAACCGAGCTCGGCAAGTTTGGTTTTTTATTCTTGTTATTATTTTCATGATTTAAAATTATCTTTGAAAATTGATTTAATTGGACATGTGGGTCTACAAGTGTGCATGTCAGCACACCAATGGAATTCAAAAAGGAAGGTGAACATTGATTTGGTACATCAAATTTCAAGTACGATGTTAATCAATTTCAGTTTCAATGACAAAAATAAGGAGTTAGGAATATTTTTCAAGTACGATATTAATCAAGAGTGCTACTAGACTTACCCCCAGTGTCTTATTTTTAGAGGTGAAAAAAAACTGAAAATTCCAACCGAACCGAAAAAATCCCAAAACGAAAATCCCGAAAATTTCGGTACCCATTACCGAACCAATCCCGAAAATTCAGTATGGGAATAGGTCTCATATTTGTATTTGTTCTGTAATCCCAAACCGAATCGAAATAAAAAAATATATATATATTATTTAATTTTAAATTTATATTTGGAATTGTAATAGCCGTCCGATTTGGTTGAGATTTAATCTCAATTGTTGAATCCAAATAAACCCTAACTCAGACTCGAAAACTCAAATCACTTTGTCTCAGTCTCTCTGGACCTCACACCTCACCTTAGTAACCTCACCGTCATCCTCAACCTCGCCCAGTCACCCTCACTTAGTCACTTTGTCGACCTTATCTCACCTCACCTCGTTGGAGAATAACTTGTTTTGGAACTGCCCCTATCGTTGCCGTGCTGAAATTCGCCGCTAAGGAATTCAAAGTATGTAATTTTCTAATTGATTATTTGAGTATTATTGGAAATTTTGGATTATTTGAGTATTATTGGAAATTTTGGATTCTTGTTCATCAATGTCTAGACAAGAACCTAGGGAATTTAGAGAATGGTATATGTGGGATGCAAATTAAATAGGAACCAAGATGAGTTGCAGAATAATTGAAGCTTTGAAACTCTACATGCATTCTATCCACATTTTAGAAAATTGAAAATAGTATAAAAATCAGCATGAATCAAGTTAATTTCAATTCTTCATTATGTTCCCAAAATAAAAATTTATAAAATTATGATGTTTTAGTGACTGATCAGACTTCTCCAATTTGGGGTTTTGCCGAAATTCAATGTAAGTCTCGAGTCTCTATCATGTATATAGGTTGTTTAGTGACTGTAGAGATTAGGGTGGTGTTCAATTTTGAATGTGAGTCTTAAATCGGTATGAAACAAGTTAATTTCAATGTCAATATTATATTCCTAAAGCAGACTCGTATAGTCTATAATTTTGTTCAAATTCTAGAGCAAGTCTTTAAGTTCCAGGTGTGAAAGTTATTTTTTTTGTCAATGGGGGGAAATGAATCTTTGAAGATGCAGTAGGGCAGCCCGGCGGGTATGTTGAAAGGAGCTTTGGGAGCTGTAATAGTCTAATTTCTATGAGTTGATCTTATAGCTGTTATTTATCCTACTGGATTTTTTAAGTCATTTTATGCCTTATATTATCGGTCTCTAGTCTTAATTCAGATGTCATTTCTGTCTTCTATGAGTTTTTATCTTCTAGTATTATTGGATTTCCCCTTCAAGTTATTCCTAGTAAGAAACAACTCTACTATCCAAATTGTTCCTTTGTTTTTCTCTTGTTGTATAGTGAAGTTTATGTCCAATAAACTCAGTCTATCTAGAGTTTGTTCCACCGGTATAGTATAGAGTCTAGCAAACAAGCTTTCTAATTGATTATTTCGGGATTCCCGAAAATTTGGTTTGGGATCAGTCTTGAAATTGGGAATCCCGAAAATTTCGGTTTGGGAATTGGGACAAGGATTTTGGTTGGATAAAAAATTTTAAAAAATTGAAATATTATTTCCCCACCCAAGTTATAATCTCACCCACCATAAAAAGTTTAAAAAATTGAAATATTATTTTCCCACCAACTATTATTCCTAAAATAACCTTTATATTGAAATTCTTTTTATTTTTATTTTTATATTGAGTAAAACAAAATCTACAAAGAAAAAATTCAATTGATCAAGATGCACAACGAGGATCGCATCTATACAATTCTACTTACATTTTACACAATTCATGGAGTCTTCTCCATCCTCCAGCATGCCACCTGCCCGAGAACGCCGTGTTCCACTTCATTTGCACCTCCCATTGTGGATTGTGGACAGACAAGCCTTTATCCTATTCTTCAAGGTTGTTTGTTGGTACTGACATCAATAACAAACAGATCAAATTAAAAAGGCCAAGGGTACTGCGGACTTTATTTTTTGAAGATTTTAGAGAGGTGAGTTATTCTAGAAGATTGAGAAGAATGAACTTGTCAACCTAGAGAGTAGGGGTTTTTCTTTTCTTTCATCTTAGATATCACTAGCAAGACTGCCCGTGCGATGTTGCAGTGCTACGTCTTGCTCTTGTACAACCCTAACTACAATAAGAAACAATGAGCAACGTTGAATTTAATTCCATCATCAATGCCTTAAACTTGTAGGATCTAAATTTAAAAAAAAAATAATAATAATAACATAGACCCTAAAATTTCTATCATGGAGAAAAGTATTAAAATTGGGAAAAGGCAAAGAGAGAAATTCTGAAAAGGAAACTAAGATTATGGATCACATTGAATGAAAATCACAAACAACAACCATATCTAAAATGAAGAATAACAATTGAAAAGGAAAATAATAATCGAACCATAACTGAAAACGCCATCTGGTTTTGAGTATTACAATTATGAAGCAACTCTTATAGAATGAGTGAGTTGAACTTACAACGCAGTTAGGAGTGTTCCATCTCACAATCAATTTGCTAAACCAAATAATCTATACCAAATGACAACATTTTAATCATTTGAACTGATCCTGAAAAAAAAAAAAGTAAAATAAATGCGGGGATCTATACCTTAAGACAACGTAAAAAGTAGATTAAAGCTGGAAAGTATCAAACTTTACCACTTTCTCCAAAAGCATATATCACTACAAAAATACCAATTTTTCGCATTAATCAGAAACTATGCAATATTATTTCATATTTTCCAATGAATTTGAAACCCTGAAATTGTCATATTTAGACATTCTTTACTTTAAATTTATTCAAGAAGCACTTGTCAAATGTTCGACAAAATTTAGGAATTCAAACAAAATCCACACGGTGAAGTGATCACAATCGTCGAGACCAACATTTGAAAAATGAAGATAAATTCACTGATAAGGCGTATCATAAAAACCCATTGAGATTGAGATTACACTAAATTGAAAACATTTTTATTAAAATAACGTAAGTCACAAAATGCACAATCAAAACAACAACAACATAGATTACTTTAAACTTGCAGAGACTCCAAAGGAATACTGAACTCATTCGGCTACATAATTAAAAAAAAATTGAATAATGGTAAAAAAAAGGATCCATCAAGACAAAAAATTCTCACAAGAAATTTAATCAACAGATGAAATTCTTAAGTTACCCAATTAGACCAAGCAAGAAGAACCAGTCGGTAATTGAGAATTCATCAAATGAAACAATGCAAGAATTGACCAAATAAACAATGAAAAATTGATTGCAACAAAAGGAAATTCGATTACAAATTAAAAAAAAAAAAAAAGTGAGAAAGAGAGAGAGAGAGAGAGAGAGAGATGAACCTTCTTACGGAGGCTAGAGGTTTCAGGATTGAGAAACAGATAGAGAGATTTGTACTTGAGTTCTCCACTGTGCTTAAGCTAGTGGAGAACTCCAGCTACATTGTTAATTCCAAGGTACCTACAAAGTTAGCATCTTAATTAAAATTTAATTAGTATTTTATGCATTAATAAAAGCAAAGTCCTTCCATATAAATCAAACCCATGAAATTAAATGTACAATTAATAAAAATGGAAGCTAAATGCATCCCTTTGTACTTCTTTTTGTCTCGTCATCTTCCTATTTGTAAAGTCCAAAAAGCTGAAATCAGAATTACTTCAAATAATTTGCCAAATTTTACAATTCGAACTTCGAAGGGACAAGTTTGCAAACTAACATACCAAGATATCAGTAGTGGACACAAATGATTAAAATTAGTAATAAAAAATTGAAATCAAAGCAAGAAAAATAAAAATTGAAGATTGA
The DNA here is from genome assembly GCF_041283825.1 of Pyrus communis. Taxonomy (NCBI): domain Eukaryota; kingdom Viridiplantae; phylum Streptophyta; class Magnoliopsida; order Rosales; family Rosaceae; genus Pyrus; species Pyrus communis. The sequence goes on from NC_142567.1 coordinate 16,447,193, forward strand.
TAGGACTTACAAACGGTAGCTTGTTTGGAGACTTAAGGAAAAGTAAACAGAGAATGAGCAATAACGGAGTAAAAGAAAATTAAAACCCTTATTTCTGCTCTGAGATGGTATGAAGTTATGTCTACCAATTTTATGATAAATGAGTGAAATCATAGTGATAAAAATTTTAATGTTTAGGTTTCAATTTGTTGGTAGAAGTAAGCGAAGCAATGGAGAATGTTTATTCTTGTTATTGGATAACTGCAGCAAAGATGAGAAGAATTAAAATCTTAATCCTTAGCGAAAAAGAGTTAATATATCAATGACTTGGTGAATGGAATGTAATACTTGTAACTCCTAGCTTTTAGCACTACATCTTCAACAAAATAAGAGTTAATAGATCAATGACTTGTTCATTGGAATGAAATACTTTTATAAACGCTTAAAACCAAAATGCTATCAAACTAATTCCAAGTTCGAGAAGGCAGTGGAAAAGGTAATTATCAAAATGAGAAGAGTTAAACTAAATTAGGCATTGTTCTCAACACTATTAGCACACCTATGACTGGTAGGAAAAAGAAGTAGTGCTAACCTGAAGACAAAAAGTTTATCCTCGATGTGTTATGCCTCTCCGTGTTTTTCTTTTACCAATAAATATGCAACCAAACCTATGCTATGAACTATCTATCCAACTCACTACACAAACACCCAATTAAAAACCAAAAGGCATAATTCAAGCATTATCAAAATAGGTAAAATCATAGACATTGGTCATAAGTAGAGTAAAGAACAATTTGTTCCACCAACTTCTCCAACACAAAAATACAGAGATTTGAGCTTTTACCTCATGGAAATGGAAAGGGGAACAATCTGTAATAGAATGAATTATGCTCCCACTTATTTTAAAAGGCCACAAAGTTTGAACATCACACTTAACATCACATTGCAGTTTGGCATTCACTTCAAAGGAAATCTGATCAAAAGACAATTATGCACTTGATAATCACAAATGAGGTCATAAGGTAAAAAAATTCACCCCTCAAATTTCAGTGAGTAAAACTAAGCAATGATGCAGGAAATCATTTAGAAGCTTGAGATAAAAAAAAAATTAAATTAATTGACTAACATAATCGGAGCCATTCCTCTAATTTTAACCAACATCCAAATATCCAAATTTGCATAGAAAATTCATTTCCACATCCAAATTTACAGTTCTAGAAATCAGAATATATTACGAAAAATAACAATGAACTTGTAGAGCATGAATGAGATTCACCTGGATGTTGATGCAGAGGGTTTGGAGGGGCCTTCCTAATGGTGGCCCATGCGACTTTGTGATGCGTGAATTAAACGCACACAAATTAAACCCTCTTTTTAACAATTTGTAGTATAAGTATGTAAGTAGGGATCGTTCTGGACCGGGGATTAGGAGGGATTGTTAATCACTTGGATTTGACTCAAAAACGTAAAAACACGATATAAAACACTATACTAGACTCAAAGAATGCAAAACTAAACTTTAAAACACTAAAACAAACCAAAAGACTCAAACATCACCCAAAACACTCAAAACTGCCTTAAAAACACTTTCTGGGCAGTTTTGAGCACTTTGGTGAATTTGGACGAATTTGTGTAATAAATTGAATCAAAACACTTAGAAACATAAACTAAGACACTTTCTAACTAAATTGGACAATAAAGTAAAGGGGGATTGAGGTTTATACGAAATTAAATTAAATGAACAAATTGCAATTAAAATAGAATGTAAATATGAAATTGATGAAATGGAATGAATGGATGCTAGCCAAGGGGTTCATCTCTACACATGTTACACTTGCATAATAAAACGATTTCCAATTGCATTTCAATAAACCATGAATTCTCAATGCTCTAAGTTAATTAGGTCCGCTTAAATTAACTTTCAGATTTCCCTAGATTCATTGGATTGAATGGAATACGCATTACAACCAAATTATTCCTAATCAAAGTCCCTAACTATGGAATACGCATGATAGAGACATTCAACAAAGATCATTAAGTTCAACGGAAATCATAAACATCGACGAGGCATTCATAACTATGGAATACGCATGAAACTTATGCCAAGAATTCGTTTAACGCGATTGTTTATAAGCAACCTCCACTACTTGTGAATATAAGTTCGTAATTATTAGGTGAAACTCACTTATATTCTAGCGTCATATTCATGCATGAAAATTAAGCGTGCACTCTCAATAAACATACATAAATAAGTTATCAATCAAACAGTTAAACAAATTGAATCCAAAACTTATGAAACGCAATTAGAAGTAATCAAATCAAAATGCAAGCATAAACATATATTTCGAATCCCCCCTAGCCAAAGGGGGGGTTTAGTTCCTCATACGTACAAAATAAAGAGAATCAAAGAAACACCTAAACATTCCAACAACTCAAACTTGAATTGTATGAACGTTTAGGTACTCTTCTCTTCCATTCCTCATTCGTACAAAACAAAAAGTATTGAAATTAAACATTGAAATCAAAGAAACACCTAAACATTCCAACAACTCAAACTTGAATTGTATGAACGTTTAGGCCCTTTTATCTTCCTCTTCGTTGTGGCACAAGGTCTAAGGTGAGTTTTGGGGATTATGGATGATGTGGAATGGAGTGGGGTGGTAGGATAGTGAGTGGTGAATGGCTGAATTTCTGGTGGTGTTTGGATTAGTAGGGAACTCACGGCACAAGTTGGTGTGTATGGATGATTTTCTGAAATGGAAGAGTCAATGAATTGTGGCTGCAATGGATGCTTATTTATAGGTGAAAAAGAGGGAACATGACAGCTAGGTTATGATGATGAATGCATGTGCAAAGTTGGTTGAATGATTATGAGTGCATGTGGCTGAAATAGCATGTGGAATGGCTGAATGTGGTGCAATGATAATGTCTTGTGGCTGAATGGATTAAAGAATGGGAGTGCATGTGGGTGGAAATGCATGTGGGTTAAAGAGTGAATGCATGTGCAATGACAGCTAGGTTGAATTAATTAAAGGGATTGCATGTGCAAGGTTTTGGTGTGAATGATTGAATGTGCATGTGGCTGATTTATGAAGAGTGAATGCATGTGGCTGCAAGGTGTGAATGATTATGGGTGCATGTGGCTGCAATGGATTAGGAATCCTTCAATTTCGTCCATTCCTTTTGCTCCAAACATAAGCTATCCATTCCAAGTCCAATTTTGCTCCAAAATGCTCCAAAATGCATCTTTTTGCTTCCTTAGCCATATGAACCTAAAAACACACGAAAATGGCTTAAACTACTAAAACAACTATGAATTAACAATATAAATGCACGAAAACAAGCTAAGTAAGTCGCCTAAATATGCTCCTATCACTTTGTGAGGGTTAGGGATGGTCTGTTGCTTGCTAGTTTGGAGTTGGGTTGTTGACCCGTTATTCAGAGTTATAGGAGTACTCTGTTACCGTGTGTATTATCTTCACCTGCAGAATCAAAGAAGTACCTGTCTGTTTTCTAAAAAATGAAATGAAATCCAATATACAATACCTGAATATTTGTTATGGGAGTAAGAGGAATCGTTTACCGATAGTAGCGAGGTCTAGTTCTCTGGTCATTAGCCGGAATCACCTTGTCGGAAAATCAAGCATCTGAACACACAAACAAAACAACCAAAATTTGAAAAAAAGAAAAGAAAAAAAAAACCAAAATTTAAACAAAAGTTGTATCTTCAGACCAAAGGCCAGCCAAAAAAAAAAAAAAAAAAAAAAAAAAAAGGAAACACAAAAATTGTATGCACACAGCACAAAGGGCTACCAACGCTGCACACAAAAGCTCTAAAATTTTATGACCAGTGTTTCCTAAAAGAAAAAACCGAATCAAATTAGACAACCACACGCAAGATCAAAGCACACAGAGATAACCCCAAAATCATAGGAAAAAAAAATACAAACAACACCTGCAAATTGAAAACCACAAAAAAAGAAATTAAATTAGGCACACTAAAAAAGACCTAAAACTCACCAGAAGACGCTAGATCACGAGAGGAAAAAAAAAGAATTTCGATGAAATCAAAATGGCAAAAACTTGTAGCCATCTAAGGCTTTCGAACCAAAGAAGTTCGCAGAAGCAAAAGACTATTCCAGCAACAAAAATAGTGGTGGATGATCGCGCCGAGACAAAGACGGAAACAGTAGACAACAAGAAAAGGGGTAGTGCGAGAGAGGAAGAAAGCCAAGTTCGAAACGAAGCAGAATGCTGTGGGAGAGAAAAAGAAACACAGAAGAAAAGGTCGAGAAGAAATTGAAGCAGAGCCTTCAACGATGATCGACGCGTGCAGCCTAAAGGGAAACGGTGAGCAACACGTGTATAAGAGGATAAAACCAAAAAGAAGATGGAAACAAAAAGCACACGGATGACAGACGCGTGGGCTAGAAGGGCAAATGTGTCTTTTAACTATGCCAGCAGCACAACGGCTAAGCAAATAAAGAATTAGGGGCATTTCCGCCCTTTTACTATTGCTGAACAGTGCTAAAACTCAATTGAGTTTTAGTATATATAATTCTACAAGAGAGTGAAATTGGTATTAAATTTTTTTATTAAAAGGTGGATGGGGAAATAAGATAGTGAAGTGAGTTTATCAACACTCTTAATCAAATCACAATAATTTGGTCAATTTTAAAAACTGCTTTTGATAAAAACCAAAGGACAAATAAGAGAGGAAAGTTCTAAAGAAATCATTCTAAATGATCATTGCTCTGTACTATGACAAATTCACAAATCAATACTCAATTATATAAATTCAGGTACCCAAACTTCAATTGCAACAAGATTCATGATCTGACGACCAATTTTGTTTTCTAGATGTAAATCTCTTGAATAATCAACAAATTCTTATTTAATATTATAAAGTAATTATTAAAAGACAAAATCTTCACGCGGTTTAATAATTTGAAGGTCTTCATCAGTGCAACGGCATATTTTTCATTGCCTTTTGAGTAATTGTGCTGGCTTAAACTATAATGTTTTTGTTCCAATTGTACAATCTTCACTTTTCGACAAATTCAAATTTGGCGTTTTGAATCCACACCCACGTTGATTAAAGATGACGCCCACTCTCTCAGTATTAGAAGATTTTTTTCTACCTACTCGAATGATACATCACGTGTCATAATATAAAAAGTATTTTTTTTATTATTTTTGTAATGATATCATAATATTTTGTAATGCATCGACTTGTGTTTCGAAGGCATCAATAATTTCATCTTTGGTGAGTATCTTTGAGGAGAGAATTTTTAATGTCGGAAAAACGATCTAATACACCAAATGTAATAATACAATTAGGTAAAATTTTATTTTTCAAGTTTTCAACTTATTACACTAGATATACCGAACTATATTTCTAGCATACTGAAAAATTTCTCTACTTTGAGTCCTGTCATGGAATTGGGTGCCACTTTGATGATCATTTTCTGGTTGGATTATTATTCTTATGGGTTAAACTCTGTTTACTATTCTCATTTTTGTGGTTTTTAACATTTAGTACATCAAGTGTTTTTCATCCCAGAGTCATACCTAAAGTGTTAATTTTGGAACAGTCTCATACATCCGTTAGTTAAACTGTTAATTCTCCTGTTAAGTGATGATGTGGCGCCCATGTAGACAATGACTGAGCGCCACGTGTCATTAAAAATATTAAAATAATTAATTAAATAAAAGTAAAAAAAAAAAATAACCCCACCCCTTCTCCCCTGCGCCTCCAACCCAAAAGAAGAAGAAGAAGAAGAAGAAGATGGAAAAAAAAAAAAAAGAAACCCAGTTTGTCATTTTCAAATCAATGGAGATCTACCACAAAACCAGTCCAAAAATCATTTCAAACTCAAACTCCCCATCTCAAAGTATTTACGAAATTCACCCATACTGAAAATCCCACAAATATGGAGTTCATGGTTTGGGTTCGCGTTCTTAGTTGTGGGGCCCCGGGGGGGGGGGTGTGATGAACTGGGTTTGGGCTGCTCTTTTTTTTTTTTTTTTCTTTTTTCTTCTTCTGGATTGCAGATTCGGTTCTTTTTTTTTTTCCTTCTTCTTCTTCTTCTTCTTCTAGGTTGGGAGGTTGGGGGCCCCCCCGGGGGGGGAGGGAAGGGAAATTTTTTTTTTTTTTATAACTTTTATTTAATTAATTTTTTTAATATTTTAATGACATGTGGTGCCTAGTCATTGTCCACATGGGCGCCATGTCATTACTTAACGGGAGAATTAACAGTTTGACTAACGGATGTATAAGACTGTCCCAAAATTAACACTTTAGGTATGACTCTGGGACGAAAAAAACTTGATTTACTAAATGTTGAAAACCACGAAACATGATAGTAGTAAATAGAGTTTAACCCTATTCTTATTTATTTTTGTGGATAATCCACTTGACTACAAAATCCTGAATTATTTTGACCTCTACCAGTCTTCCTAGACACTGCCAAACGCATATTTACGAGGGTTTTTTTTAGTCAAAATGGTCATTGAGATTTACATAATTTATCCTTTTGGTCTCTGAGATTTGAAATCAATAGAATTGGTCTCTGAGTTTGTCCACCATCAATCATTTTGGTATTTCTGTGAAAAAACTTCATTCAATAAGAATAAAATGATCAAAATACCCTTAGTTTTTGTCAAATCATTTTGCGTATAGTTTATTAAATTAAAGGTATATTTGTCATTTTGAATCCTTATTTAACATAATTTTGCACGAAATGACCAAAATGATTGATGATGGACAATCTCAGCAACCACTTCTATTGATTTCAAATCTCAAGGACAAAGTGATCTGTTATGCAAATCTTATGAACCATTTTGACTAAAAAGCCTATTCATGAGTTTGCCACATTCTTCTCATGGCATTTCACCCTTGATTAATAACAAATGTCATGTTAAAAACGTGACCGGAACTGAAAAACAAGCTCAATATCATTTTTATTTAAAATTGAAAACTGCTAAATCGCCAACATAATTTCAAACACAATATGTTACACAACTCGAATATAGGTCTCAGTTGGCACTCAACTAATAAGTCTATTTCACATAAATTAAAAAAAAAAAAAAAAAAGAGAGGATAGAATCTCATTTTTCTCTACGCCCAGTGTGAGTTTAACATTATTATTATGTGTCGATCAATTTGTAAGTTGACAATTGACAGGATGGTAAAACTGAGCACGACTCGTCAGCACATCTACCAACAACGTATAAATTGGATGCTACTTGGATCCAATAGTGTCAATTGGCAGATCACGATTTGGGAAGTTTTAACGACAAGCCTTTACTTTAATGAAAAATCACATTTTTACACTAAAAAGTCAATCCTAATACTATTCACTTTACCTTTTATTTTATCCTTATCATTAAAACCCAAAGGCCCTGTTTGGCAGATCGGATAAAGGATCAGATAAGATTAGTTATACGAACTTGGGTGTTTGGCGTTCACTCGTACTAAATAAGCGCCGGATTAATTTAACCGGTCTGATAGAATAACACGGTATACACCCGCTTAATAAAACCAACCAAAACGCCCGGATTATTTAGTCGGGGAAGAAGAATATGGGAGAGAAAGGGAGGGAGTTTGGGGGGTGTGGCGGAGAGAGCTGGGGAACAATTATTTGGGATTCTTCTGCAGTCGGGGAAGAAGAAGGGAGAGAGAGGGAGAGTGTTTGGGGGGTGCGGAGAGATCTGGGAACAAAAAAATGATTTCACTTTTTAAATTTTTTTTTTTAAAAGTTTGATTCCTCCTATCTAGTATAATACCAAACACAGTATAAATAATACGGTTACTAGTCCGATACTGCACCAAACACCTGACTAATTTAGTCAGTACTATCCGGTGGCTATTTATCCTATCCGACAGAAATAGTCAGTACAGTCCGAACTGCCAAACAAGGCCTTTGTTTTCAAACCCTTTTCATTAGTTTTCCTTTTATTTTTTTCCTGTTTCAAACATAACCCAACTTTCTTTTTTTCCCTCAAAGACCCAGCTTTCTTTCTTCTTCATTTTTATTTTAAAATTTAAAATTTTTATTTTTAAAAGAGATCCAGCTTTTAGTTTTTTTTTTTCTTTTCCTGCAAACATCCAGCCTTCTCTTTATTTTGTTCCTATTTTAGACGTTTTTCTTTTGCCGGGTCAGTTAATATGTTTTAAATTGTACAATTTTAGGAACAGATAAACGCTTCTTATTATGTTTTTCGTTTCTATTTTGAAATCGCTTTTCAAAATGTATACATGATTCGTCTAAATTCAATGACTCGTCCCCAGGAGAAATATATACATGAAACACACACCATTAGTAAGATATTTTACCATTAATATAATAGTATGCGTAAAAAACATTCTACAGGATAGGTGTATTCTTGTCTTGTAAATTGTCTTTTATGTAGAAATCCTTTGGACGGTTGGATAAAACCCGTGGGGTTTAAGTCTTTAAGATGATAGGCGAGTTGAGAAGAAGTCAGAAAATATCGGTCCATCATAAAGCTACTTTCTATAAGCAAAGCACCCCAGCAGGGCCGCCACACTTGTAACTTGTTGTCCATCCTCACTCCAGTCTCTATCAGATCTCTCCTTCTGGAGTTTCTCACAATGTAAGTAGAAAGAAAGCTCTCATCTTTTCGAAATACTTGTTCTTCTTCTTAGTTACTTGTACTGCATTCTTCCTTGTCTACTTAATTTTAGCTACTTTTCTTCTTAGTTTTCTAATGGAACCCTGTTGGTTCTGGCCTCTCTGCAGATTACAACTGACCCAGAAGCTCCAGTTCAGGTTCAAAAATGGCCAGATTTTCGATACCCTTAACGGGTTTTCTACTCTTATGCTGCTGCTTACTGTCAGCTCTGAGACTGTCAGAAGCGGACTACTTCAAATACAAAGATCCAAAGCAGCCACTGAATGCTAGAATCCGAGACCTCATGAAGCGAATGACCCTCGCCGAAAAGATTGGTCAAATGACGCAGATCGAGCGCAGTGTTGCAACCCCTGATGTCATGAACAAGTATTTTATTGGTAACCAAACAATCTTTACCCACATTTTCAATTCTTCATCTCACCACATATGCATATTCTTCTGTTTGTCAATGCTGGATTTTTTATTCGATCGATATTCTGATCTAATCTAAACTACGGAGGGAGAGATTCGAACTTGCGTGCACAGAAGGAAAATAGTGGAATTACAGTAATGTCGATGTTGGTTTTAGTAGCAAATGAAATGATTGTATTGTAATTTGTAAATGTCTTAGTGGGATAATGATTTTTTCTACAGGGAGTGTGCTTAGTGGTGGTGGGAGTGAACCAGCCCCAAAAGCTTCAGCTGAGGCATGGGTCAATCTGGTGAATGGCCTCCAAAAGGGATCTCTATCCACCCGTCTCGGGATTCCCATGATCTATGGGATTGATGCGGTTCACGGCCACAACAACGTCTACAATGCTACTATTTTCCCTCATAATGTTGGACTGGGAGTCACCAGGCAAGTCACATTCATTCTCACCCAAATAAGTCGAAGTCAACAGGATTCATTCAAGCATTACAGAACGTTTATGATCTTTCGGTCAAATTATGTAGTTTGATGTTTCTAATCACTGTACTCATGCTTCATTTCGTGTGTTTTCCGTTTCAGAGATCCTAATCTTGTTAAGAGAATTGGGGAAGCAACTGCCCTCGAAGTCAGGGCAACCGGAATTCCTTATGTCTTTGCCCCATGTATTGCGGTAATAGAGCAGTCTTATTATACGAAAGCCATAGTTAGAAACTCCAAAACTTGACCAAGCATTCCACTAAAACTATGTATTACTACTCTTCTTGCAGGTCTGCAGAGATCCGAGATGGGGTAGGTGCTACGAAAGCTATAGTGAAGACCATAAGATTGTTCAAGCAATGACTGAGATAATACCTGGTCTGCAAGGAGATATGCCTCCCACTGCTCGAAGGGGGGCTCCCTATGTTTCTACTGCAAAGTAAGACTTCGTTTTTTTCTCTTTCCAGTTTTAAAAAAAATTTGCTACCTGAGATCTTTTTATTGTTTTCACTGTTTAGGGTGAATTATTTGAGTTGTGATGGTTCTTATCCATGAATAGTTTGAAAGTCTCAGACAAGTACCTCTGCAAACATATTTATTTTGATCATAATGACCACATGGTAGGCTTGGTTAGAGATTAGTGGTCAAGGTTTCATTGAGTACCAATACTTGAGTTCATAGAAGGCCTTAGCTGGGGCTCGATTGGTCGGATGCAAAACATTTATAAAAGGAAAGTGACAGACTGAGACTATGCCTTGGTGTTCTTGTAGTTATATTTTAGACTAGGATTTGACCTAGAGCCGTCTTTTAATCGCTGGAGAAAAAATCAATTGTATATATAACCTACCTGTGATGCATTCTATCATTATTTCAAACATCTGGACATAAAGAAAATTGGGCGTAACTCGTTTTCCTTACCATTTCTCAAGAGGGAAGGTTGCGGCCTGTGCTAAGCATTATGTTGGAGATGGTGGCACAACGAAGGGCATCAATGAGAACAACACTGTGGTCGATTTGAATGGATTGCTCAGCATTCACATGCCTGCATACCTCAATTCCATCCGCAAGGGTGTTGCAACAGTTATGGTGTCTTACTCGAGTTGGAATGGAAACAAAATGCATGCAAATAAAGAACTTGTAACCGGATACCTCAAGGACAAGCTACGTTTCAGGGTAAGGAAAGTCATTTTACATAAATCGTCTGCTGTGGTTATTAGATTATTACTAGTGCCGAGCATGACTTGTTTCCTTGGGCGGGTGCTATCAGGGTTTTGTCATATCAGATTGGGAGGGTATTGACAGGATTACATCTCCTCCCAAAGCTAACTATTCATATTCAGTTCAAGCTGGAGTTGGTGCTGGAATCGACATGGTTAGTCTAATTAAAAGTGTAACTTTCGGCCATTGTATTGTAATAAACTTTCGGTCTGCTGTTTACATTGGAATACTACCTCCTCAAGCTGAGATATGCTAGGTTTTTTATCTTCGTTTGCTAACGTATATCTCTGGTTGTTACAGATTATGGTTCCCTACAACTTCACTGACTTTATTGATGATCTAACATATCAAGTCAAGAACAATATCATCCCAATGAGCAGGATCGATGATGCCGTGCAGAGAATTTTGAGGGTTAAGTTTGTTATGGGGCTTTTTGAGAATCCCTTGGCGGATCTCAGCCTGGCCAGCCAGCTGGGAAATAAGGTCCGTCTTTCTAACTTTACGATACAAAACAACTTTGTTCTCTTTATCTGCCGTATTCAAACCCTCTTCTTCAAATGCTGGCTTTTCACAGGTACATAGAGAATTGGCAAGGGAAGCTGTAAGAAAATCACTTGTTCTGCTAAAGAATGGAAAATCTGCTTATAAGCCAGTGCTTCCCCTTCCCAAAAAAGCTGGGAAGATACTAGTAGCAGGAAGCCACGCAGACAACTTGGGCAATCAATGTGGAGGCTGGACAATCACTTGGCAGGGCCTTGAAGGCAACGATCATACAATGGGTACGTGTTGAATTGACAATTATGCCTTCATTCCTCTTTTGAATGATCTAGCAACCCATCTCACTGTTTGTTGGAAAGAATTTATATTTCTTAGACTCACGTGATCGAACTTTCTGAGCATAGAAAGAATTGCTCTTGCTTACTGTCAGTGATTCAATGCTGTAACAGGTACCACAATCCTCAGTGCTGTGAAAAGTACAGTTGATCCTACCACCCAAGTTGTCTACAACGAGAACCCCGATGCTAACTTTGTGAAGTCCAACAAATTCTCCTACGCTATTGTTGTCGTGGGCGAACCCCCATATTCTGAAACATTTGGGGATAGCTTGAATCTGACCATACCACAACCTGGACCGAGCACAATTGCCAATGTCTGTGGAGCTGTGAAATGTGTCGTTGTGGTTATTTCTGGCCGCCCTGTAGTGCTCCAGCCCTATCTTGCTGGAATTGATGCACTTGTCGCAGCTTGGCTTCCAGGAACTGAAGGCCAAGGTGTTACAGACGCATTATTTGGTGATTACGGATTCACTGGCAAGCTTGCACACACATGGTTTAAGACGGTAGACCAGCTCCCAATGAACGTTGGTGATCCACATTACGACCCTCTATTTCCTTTCGGATTTGGTCTGACGACCAAGCCAACCAAGAATTAGTAACACATGGTACCATTCCTATCCGTTCATGAAAAGTTGTTAGCTGTTTCATGGATGAGATTTTGTAGATCAGCATTCCCTTCCCACGAGAGAGGGCATAACAAAATGTTGTATCGTTACTGTCGTCGATTTTTCTGGAAACCGTAGAGGGAATGCTGTTTGTACCAAGTATTTGCAACTCAGTGTCATTGTCATGGTTAAAAAGTTATTCAACATTTAGCATTCTCAATTTGCTTCAATGTGGTGCGACCTTTGGCTTTTTAACAAGAGATAATCTCTCGTCTCATCAGGTCACCACTGTTCGTTTGACTGTCAGTAGGCATTTTAACGGGAGCGATTCTCTCATGTCATCAAGTCACCATGTGAGATTTTTTTTGTTTATTCGGAACACTGTTACATGATGTTATTATTCCACTCAAATTTTGATCCGTGAAAGATAATCTCGGATCAATGAATCCTAAAGTGAGGCTAATTCAATTATTATACATAGAATTCATATTACAAAGAAACACTAAAAAAACAGGATCCTACGATCGACTATGAGACTTAATTTCAATTTCTTTCATCTCAGAGAAACCATTTAATTTGCTAAGATTTCCTTCAACTGCAAGACTAAATTAGCTTTAGATAATATACCCCAATTCACATGCACGTGCACTGCTTAGACCCATTGCTCAAAGTTTGCGCCGATAGTGATGGAGCCCTACGTATCGTCGATCGATGCTCCCGTGGCTGCATGGCTGCCCGGAACGGAAGGGCAAGGAATTGCTGATGTCCTGTGTGGTGACTCTGGATTCACTGGAAAGCTTGCTAGGACATGGTTCAAAAGGGTAGATCAGCTCCCTATGAATGTTGCTCCTTCCCTTTGGCTTTGGACTTACAACTCAACTTCGGCAAACTTGTAAGTAATTGTTAAATGAGAAGAACAACTTACATAAAACGGGTTCACCGTTACTGTGACTTTTCAGTCCAATAATGCAATGCAATGTCGAGAAAAACCTTACACATGACATTCATTATTGGTTGGAGACGTAACGTGACACCTATTTCATATAAATCGTCCCCGTTAAATGAGGCATTGGGTTGCTAAATTCCTAATTATATATTCCTCAGTAAGAAGAATCAAGTCATTAAGAAATTCTCACAAACTAGCATGGTGTCCGATGGCCGCTCCAAGGTTAATCTCCCTCATCAACATCTGCGGCGTGGTCAAGTGTGTTGTTATCGTTATCCCTGGGCACCCTGTTGTGGTAGAGCAATTAATTTCGTCGGTTGATGCTCTCGTGGCAGCATGGCCGCCGGAACTGAAGTGTATACCAAGCAATTACCAACGCTCGCGTCAGAGATATGCGCAAACAGAACTAGCATGATTAATTTTGTGCAATTGGAAAGTTATAAGAGTTGTGTTGTGCTAGAACCACAGACCAAAAATAAACATTGTCCAACCAAATACACATTTCATCAACTAAGCATGAAGCATCATGTAACCTTTACCAAAGGGAAACGAAACGAAACGATACCAAACCAGCCCACAGACAACCTAATTTCCTTAATCATATGCATACATACTCTCATGGTTCATAGTGACACCGGAATTCCGTGGAATAGTTTAGATTATTAGTATTATGTACTCATGGTTCCTTCTTATGAGCAATACCTTATACAGGAAATTGTCAATGGATAAAGCTAATGGTTCTTCAGCATATCTAGAATCGAGCCAACACCAGCAAACCTACTTCGTACAACATCTCACTCCTCTCATTGTGAATTTACCGAAAAAAAGATTGCTCTAGCCGTCTTTTCTGTTCTTGATACACGCTGGGACCAAAACAAGAAGTGTTGTTCAGTTCCAAAATGAAACAGGTAATATAACGGTAAAATAATGACCCCACAGCCGTTCAACTACAATGACAAGAACTCTTCAAGGGTTTTTTTTCCGTGTTCATTGTCTTTGGTCTTAAAACTCAAAAGACCTGTAATTTGTTTCCTAATCAACTTCATGAAAGAAAAAAAATATTACTATGATGTGAATATAAAAGTTGGTCTAACCTTTACTCCGCATTGTGAGACTGGTCACGCTCTATGAAGTCCAATGCATCGTCCTTCGATGCAACGTTGACACGGCTCACCCTGTTTTTATGTTCAACAGCATATATCTTGTCAGAAACTTTCACAAGCTCTGGCCGGAATGTTGTGGTTATAAATTGAGTGTTTGCTATGTCTGCCAGGCGTCGGATCATATCTATCAACAGGTAATTAAGGAAGCTGTATGGCAAGTGAAACTTCCAACAGAGATCAAAAGGAAATGCGTAAGAGGCACCTTGGTATATATGAGTATTTGCCATGTCTACCCTTGTAACTGGGTACCTGCTACAGGATAGCTTTAAGAGCTGTGTTACTAAGTACTCTTTGGTTTTGTTTTTTCAGGGTTGTATCATGATCACAGATAATCAATCCCTTAATGAAAAGGAATTTAAGGCGGATTTCTGTCCATCTTTAGGTTATCTACATGTGGCAGCTTAGCTGGACAGGTAGGCCGACTAAAATTAAAAGGCTGCAAACTACGGATCTTGAAAACTCATTTAATCTAAGGGAGTCAGAAAGAATGATAAAGCTGTTGATAGAACTTGAAGAGGGGATATATATTTAGTCATTCACCCCTTGACCAACTTTTGCTCCATTGACGTGTAGGATATCAGAACCTACTATCTGTCCCCTGAACATAGGGTGTACCCTAACAAAACAAGCATGGCAATGTCACCTTAGGAGATCTGAGCCAAGCAAACCGTACAGTATATCCAAATCTACAAACCTGTTGGCTGACATATGAAGGGTTCTGTGGCATAATATTTGAACACCTGGTGAAGTGCTTTAATTTTAGCAGAAAAACACAGAAGACAAAATATGACATAAAGGATACTTCCAACAGCGGTTCTGTACTGAGGATCCAGTGCTGCATCTATTTCATCAAAAAGATAAAATGGGGCAGGATCACATCGCTGGATGGCAAAAATAAGTGTCAGCGCAACAACAGTTTTCTGACCCCCAGACAACTGCTTCATGGACTGAGTCTCCCCTTGTCCAGTGAAAGAAACCTGCCAAAAGAAAAAAAAAAATGAAAGACAAACAAATTCAGAAATAAATACAACCTTACTGACAACCCATAACATCTATTTTTTTTCTGTTTCAATTTAAAAAATTTTGTAACTGAGGCTGGATTAAAATTTAAGGTATCTAAATCAATTAAAATTATATAACTTTGCTACATCAATTAAAATTTAAGGTATCTAAATCTCTGACCCACAGATCCCAAGGGCACATGCAGACCCGCCAATCCAAATGGGTGGGACAAACAATGGGAGGTGGCCCTACAGGAGGGTACGCATCTGTGGGTAATCCCACTCAAGACCCATGCTTCCTGGGGCACTTATCTCGACCAGTCCTACCACAGGACTAACTCCAGGGGGTTGCTCGCCACTTAATATCACAAATAAATATGGTGGAGGCATCAGGTTTTAGTAAAAGGAACAACAGAATATCCGTGCCTTCACTTTTACACCAATATATTTTTCGACTCTTCCCTCCAAATCCACTTCATGTGGTCCATCCTCATCCTGTTCATCATCACCATGCTGACCATCCTGCAGATTCAATACCCAGATTCAAGTAAAACCATTAGAAGTTTAACAAAATGTCTAAAATGAAGGCAACATTCGTGAAGACAGTCCTACATACTCGAGTCAATCTAGTTATGTCTAAGGCTCTTTTGATGACAATTACTGGAATGAAACCATTTTTTATGATCCTTCTAAAGGAGAAAGGAACTATATTTTCTGAAAGAACATTTAGATGGGACAGAGTGTCAAGCATCTCTGGCCACTCAGCTAACAGAGCTGCATTAATATTACATTCTTTCAGCTGATACTAAACCAATAAACACAAAGCATCAAGCTATGTCCACGCATATCAGGATAGACCACAAAGAGGAAAAACTGAAGAGATCAAGTTCAGCAATAAACCTTTTTCTTCATCATAACAAGGTGCCCATGGCCACCTTGCACAAGTTCTGAGAAAACTTCTCGGAAGTGCCTAGCAACACCTTTAAAAGTACGTTCTATTGATTCATCTTTCCTTTGATCCAAAACCTTTATAAGTTCATCAATTTTCTGCAAAAATTGAAATAAAAAAATAAATGCCAAGACAACCTAATCTTAAGCCAATCTTTAGAAGAAAAAAACCAACTCAATAAAAGAGATCTGACAGTGAATTGATACCTGATCACCCGCTTTCAGTTCAGCTTGCCTCTTCTGGAGCTCTTCTCGTTGCTCTGTAAAATTTACATATTGATCAAGTGCTTTCTTGTTGACATGACTAAACTGTTGCAGTTGTTCATTGCATCTATGCAGCGCTTTATGCAACTCTTTGATGCCCCTGCGCTTATACCTACCATTTCAAGCAGAACAAATCAATACGAACCTACCAACGGTGTTACATCTCAACATAAGAAAAAATAAATAAGAACCTAATCAACTGCATGCATCAACAATGGACTGTCATCACACAGGTTGAATACTAACTACATAGGACTCAAGCTCAAGTAACACGGCAGGTGGGAAGCAGTTGTTCTTAGATTCAAATCTTGGCAGGAGAAATGGTAAATGATCTTAAGGTGCAAATGATTTCAACAATTAGAAAACCTAGATAATACCCAAACAGATTATGAGAGTTTGGAACCTAAACAAGCTCCAGATAGTGTACATAAAATTGATATCAATTATTACGTAAAATAAAGTATGGACAGAAACAATACGCTTCAAAAGCATCCGATGACAATGGACCTAATTCCCTGATTTTCTTTGAGTATTCTTCTTGTTTTGCAAGAAACATATTTCTTTTACTCAACAGTTGCTCTAGCTCTTTGGCTTCATCCTGAAGTGTCCTCTCATACTTGTCTTCCAAAGTCTGCATTCACAAGTAGTCATCTTAGCAGCAGCAACACGCATTTACAATTTAACAATATCACCACCTTACCTTTAACGCAGTCTTTTCATCTTTAATTCTCTTGAGATGCTTTGACTCGCTATCTATAGTTTCAGAAACTCCTGATGAACAAAACTGTAGTTAAAACACAGAACAAAACTCAAAACTTCCAAATGGGCACTTCAAAATCAGCATATCAACGCCTCACTTTTGAGCTGCTCTGTTGCATCTTTAACCAATAATTCAGCATCATTAAGTTCCTGAGTCTTAATTTCAGCTTCACCGTTATAATTGTCAGTCTCCACAGAAGATATTATGGCCTCTAGTTCTTGCCTCCGCCTTTCAAGGTTTGTGGTTAAATTAGTCTCCAGCTCTGCCTTTATTGTTTCAGTCTATAAATGTACATGAGTAGAAGGAGATATGCACATGAGGATACAATCACACAAATACTCTAAATATCAATCAACTATATTTGGCTAACCTCAAAACGATCCGTCTTGCATGAAACAAGCTTCTCTTTAAGATCCGCTATTTCAGGGTTTAATCTTGAGAGAAGATCCTTCTCCTCTGGAGATAAATGATCAAGGAGATCTGTGCCCATTTCAGCTCTCTTCATGGCCACACTGGCTCTAAGCTGAGTAATTTGAGTCTCCACATCCGCCAGTGATTTTTTCTACAGTTAAGAGGGCAGACTATAAGCACACACGACTGATAAATGATAAAATAATCAGCTAGTAACCGAAACTCCTCCAGGCACGGGAAATGATGTCATTTCAAATGCCAAAATACCTTATTCCCACAAGCTTTGGAAATCAGATTCTTCTGCTTATTAGCATTAGCAATGTCCTGCTTAAGTTGTTCCATTTCTGATTTCTCATGGGCCCGCTTGGCATCAATTTTCTGCTGTTCAGTTACGAGTTCTGTAATTTTTTTGTCTATCTGTGAGGTAAATTTAGTATAACAAGGCTGTATTTTTTGAAAAAACATAAAGAGTAATCACCACGAGAGAAATGAGAAGTACAATCAAGTGGACCAGCAGTTCACAAAAGGAACCCAAAACCAATAGGATAAGTCAACGACAAAAACAGGGTAAATGATAAAAGAACAAAAAACCAACAAAGAAGGAAAAGAAAGAAACAACACCCCAATCTAAAAACAAAACTGCCAAATTTAATCATATCAATCTAACTGGAATGCTAAAAAAATTTAGACAATCACAAAAGGATTACCTACTTGATACCGGTCATTTTTATTCAATTTCCTTCTCAGATCTTCATCCAACTTAGGTAGTTAAGACAGTAAGATTAAAATTCAGGCAGGGGCCTCTGATTATCTTTCATCAGATTTTTCATTGGCTTCAGCAACCAGAAAGGGGACTGGACAGATTCAAGGGCTTCAAACCAATTAACACACATGACACGGCTCAGTCAAATCCATTTAGGAATTTTTGTTATAGTTAATCAGTTCGAATTGGGTTTATCAAAATGTTAATTTCCAGAAAACAAGAATAAAAGTTTTGGTGGGAAATGATTAAAACCATTGGTTTCACACTAATGCTCAGCTTATGAAGTGCATAAGATGGCAAATCACTCCAGCTGACAAGACTGTAGAATTCAAGGTGTACCTCTTTATCTAAATATTAACAAATCCATGTATTTTAAGTGAAAATTCAACTTAGACATCAGCAGCAAACTTCTATTTTCAATCAAGTGGTTTTTTTTTTTTTTTCACTCTTGCATTTTGGTAGCCTGGAAACTTTTTTTTACAGATAAAGTAAATTAAAAGGCTACGGAGGAAGATTACTGCTCTGCATGTATATGAAATCATTTTCCAAAAGGATATCTTCAAGCATTTTCTTTACTTTCTCCAGCTCTTCTTCCTTCATGTTGATAGATTTTGTATTCTGCATGATTATATGCATAAACTTCAATTTTGACCGTCTATGGTCATAAAATCCTCCCGTCATGCCACCCTTCTTGCTGACTTGGTCACCTGTTAGATAACACATGGTGATTTGTCAAGCCATTAGAACTAATAATTATAACACTGTGCAACACAATGCAGAGAAAGCCTCGAGCTCTGTCAAAACCTTCCAAAGTAATGCAGTCTAGACCATCATTACGAGCAACCCTTGTAGCCACATCCATATCTCGACAAACGACCGTTCTTGCAAATACCTAAGTTAAGAGCATATAATGATGACATGTCATTCTGAACATTGTTAGAAGCTAAAATACAAATAGATATGCACATATAGAAACCACCATACCCAGTAGAGAACACATAATCCTAAAGTGAACCAACTTAAGAAGGTATGCCAATGAAATTTCAAACCCGTATCTCTATCAAGCATGATACTGAGTTATTGCACCTTCTGAATATCTAGGTTCAATGTCAATCATGTTTTCATCATTCACTCTATGAAGAAAACATAGGAACAAGATGATTACATAGAAATACATCACTACAGTTTTGCAATTAAATATTTTCCATGTTTTTGAACCCAAACAAGTAAATCAAGGTGTCATTTCATAAATCCCAAGCATGGGTGAGTTCCAAGTTTATTCTGTACGCAAATGCACCATTACTGTTATGAAGTGTTTCAGATTTTAGTCGTCCTTTTGAGTGGTTCCATGTTAGACATATAGATAGTTGTAGGTAATAGAGTTGATTACACTAAATTTGTAAATCTGTACTTCGTGTATACTGGGGTTTCTTTTGCCTCCCTTTTCTTGAGTAACACAATGGTTCTACAGGATTAAAAATAAAAGTGATCCCCAACTTAAGATTATGTACGTATGTAGAAACAACACAAACAAAAAAAAGGTCCACTTCTGACATTGACCCAATAACCAATGATTTCTAAGATAGATAACTCAGGTAGAAGCTAACCTGGGAAAATGCCGGGGTATAGTTCGGAGCAAATTTTAATTTCTTCAACAGAGGAACCACATCTGAATTCTGTGGATAAGTTACCCGTGGAGCCTTCACCCTATTGAGGGGAATAAATGTAACTCGTCCACCTTTCAATGAATTAAGGTGCCTAATTATCTGGGTTGATATTTCGTCATTTTCAACCACAACGTGAAACAAGCTGTTCAGAAAGAACAGAAATCAATTAATAGAACTAAAAGTTCAAAGAAACAATGAAGGTGATAGCTAACAGATCATAACGCCATTTGGTAAATGTGGCAACAGCTAAAAGAATGGGGGTAGAACCCTAATGAAACATTGAGTACCTGTTCCCAGCAGTTACTTCAACGGCTGTAAAAAACTTTTCGTCACAATCAAGCAACTCAATGATTGGACCAAATACCCCATGAATATTATACTCTCTGCAGATCTTACGAACAGAATTTAGCCCTCTCCTCACATCCTGAAAGCATTAGACAAGAAACAGAGAAGAAAAGTGAAATCTTACATATAGTACTGCCTAATGACTCTGAATATCAAACTATTTTAAACATGGAAAAGCGAGAAGCAAAAAAAAAAAAAAAAACACTCATAATTTGAGATGCACCAATAGAAAAGCTATAGACATAATAAAATACATAATCACAACACAAAACAACACAACAAAACAAGTGGAATCATAATGCAAACAAAACATATAAATTCTTTTCTGCATTTATTAACTTAGAAACATAAGTTAGATTCTTTTTGCACTCTTTTCCAACATAATAACCTTTAAGGCCTTGGAAGTTCAAAGTCATTATATCACAAAGATGCATGAGGTTTTGAAAAAAGTTCTAGCATCAAATCCCAAAGTGATCCCTCAGAAGATTTGCTTTATGATTTCAAAAATAGTTTTCAGTAAAGTCAGCATAAATATATATGTAACATTATATATTTTAACTTGGTTTGTGATCCTTCAGAATACTTGCTTTTTGTGATTTCTCAGAATATAATATTGTATGCATTTTAATGTTTAAACATTTACCAACGTTTACAGTAATTCAATCACTTTAAGTTTCACACAAATGACAGCCATGTTTAGCATAGCAGAAGCTACAAAAAGTAAAGAAAGCAATTACTAACACCCGGAGTTGCATGATCAAGGCTCTTTTCAGCCTTTTCAACTTCTGTTCTCAGCTTCTCAATTTCAGCAGAAAGTTCAGTTTCTTTCCTCCACAGGGACCTAACAAAAAATATTTCATATTGGAATGGTTGTAACAAATTCATTGAATATTTAGTTCAAAAGACTCGTACTTGCGCTCATCCTGCATCTTGTCCCTCTGTGTCTTGTGATGACTGAACCCATCATGTGACTGAGAGATGAGAGATTCAATAGTAGCAATCTCAGTTCTTCGAGACTCAATGTAGACATCCCTGTCACTCAACTCAGCATCAAGCCGTGCAATTTCATCTTTAAGTTTTTGCTCCTGGAACATACAAAAGTTAAAAATAGATTAAAGTAAAAATTTGGTACAAATAATACAGTATACATAGTTTATAAATGTTATGAATGACTAGCAAATTAAGCACTAAGGACATAAGATGTGGCAGCAGGAATGTCAACTCGCATGCCAAATCAAAAAGTGAACCAAAAGCCACAAGACTAAATGCCCAACCAAGGCAGTCTAAACAGAGCAGAACAAACAATCATACAACATAACTCCAGAGCTACAATAAAACCACACAAACAACGCCACAGAACCGTTAGCAACACAAAAATGAATAAGCGAGATTAACAAAATACAGAAATGCTAAGCGTTAGGGTAGTCAGTTGGCCTATGAAATATTTGGGCATTCTGCTATGTGTAATCCACATGCAGATAATTACTGGGATTTGGTTGTGGAGAAAATGGAGAAGTGGTTAGAAGGTTATAAAAAAGTGTTTCAATGTAAAGGAGGTAGGCTCACTTTGATTTAATCAGCCTCACGCAGTGTGCCAACTAGCTCTATCTTTTGGATTCCAAGCAACGGCACTAACATATTGGAGAATCTCTTAAAGGATTTTTTTTTTAAAGGTATCTCATAAAGGGGATTTTTTTTTTAAGGCATCTCATAAAGGGCTTTACATGGGAAGGCTTTGGTGAAGGGATCAAGTGCATCTAGTTAGATGGAAAATTGTTGCATATTCTCAAGAGAATGGTGGTTTCAGGGTAGGTAATTGGTGGTTTCAAACACGTCTAATTCAAAGAAAGTTTTGAGAAATGATGTGAATTCAAGGTGAAATAATTTTCTTTTGGTCGAACAAGGTGAAATACTTAAATCCAAGAAAAGAGGATATAATTGAATCTGTATGCATAGAAATCTAAACAAAAATTAAAGAAACAATCACTGGGGTGAAACAAGGAATAATAGTGTGCATACTTCTAGTAGTTGGAAATAAGAAAGACATACTAGAGTACTATATGGAGCCATTCAAATATTCCTGTGCCAAATTTTAAGAAACTAGCTCAAGATCATCAATTTCCTTTTGGAGCCCTTCAAATATACACTTAAAAAAAAAGAAGCCTTCATACCTGTGCCAAATTTGAAGAAAGAACTCGTTCAAGGTCATCAATTTCCTTTTGGAGCCATTTGTCACGAGCAGCTTTACTTGAAAACTGGGTGGCACGACCTTGTTTTTGGTACAGTATACTAAGCTGCTTCTCGCGTTCCATTATTCTATATTCCAAGAGAACCAATTGTGAGATAATATATTAGCACATATACCAAGACTTCTCAAAGGTCCAAACATATTCCAGTATTTGGACAGACTTGCTGTTCAACTTTTTCTGAAACTCAAGTTATCTTCGACCCACAGGTTTGTGTAGGTCCTTCATTCCAACAGAAGACGAAAATCCTGAGAAATGAATTTCCCAAGGACTATGAAACTTACATGACTCACAATCATGTCACCCTCTACACTGCAAACCAGACTTTGAAATTTGAAAAACAGAACACCACTAAAAATCCTGCTTAAGAGGAAATCACCACCACCAGGCACCGGTTACCCAAAAGACGCCTATTCCTAAGCAGCAAGTTCCAATCGCTCATCTTTACACTTAAAACTTTCTACTAGACTAGAAATTGTTCTATAATATTACCTGGGCCAAATTAAACTTAATAACCTATCATCACTGCGTAGCGAGTAGAGGAAAGGGCAGCGGCATAAGCACATGGAATTAGTGTGCAAGAAAAAAAAATTGTCCATAAAAGAAAGACTAGATGTAACAAATTGATTTTTGTATATGAGCTAGAGTTTTACATGAATGTTAAGAAACTCCTTGTTTGTTTGAAGTGTTGATAAATAATATTGAGTAATAGATGTTCTGTTTCAAAAAGATCCATCAGAAAAAATGGAGGTTTATTAAACACCTATAATATATGTTATGATTTATTAATTAGTCGACATAATCCCCCTGTACTTTTTTTTCCACCAATCAAAGGAAAAACGAACATTTTCTCATGACTAGAATTAAACTATATTGTAAATGGGATAGAAATAAGAAGATTATCTAATATTACATAGACATACCCTTTTGTTATCTCCATTTCCATCTTGACTTGATTATCATACAGAGGATTTATTTTCTTAAGTTCTTCCTCTGAATCCTTAATTTCTTTCTGCAGACTCTGCAGCTGTTTCATAGCATCTTCCTGGAAGCATGTAAAGATCAACAAATGCATCATTCATGTCCCTCCTATGACTAGAACAAAGAAAACTGATACAAAAAGAAAATTAGAAAAACAACACAGCAGCCGACACAATTTGAATATTACTTTGACCCGGGTGTTTCCAGTTTTCTTCTCCTCCAAATCGTTGACATCAAGCTGAAGCTCTGTGCGCTTCTTTATTGCTTCTATTCTTCGCATTTCTATTGTTTCTTTATCCTTATTTAAAGCTTGAAGCTCTTTTGTCAGATCCTTCAAAATCTTGTCCAGGTCCTTAGACTTTTCATGGGCATCCAGCACTGTATTATACATCTTTGTTGAAGTTTCAGAAACCTTATTTCTAGCATCTTCTACCTGAATCAAGGTGAAAAAGCATACAATTTAGGCATCGAGGTCAGCATTGTGCATGTTTGTCTGCAGTCCGAAGAGAGTTAGGGCACAAGATGAAGATGTGTGTGTGTATATATATATATATCTGCATGTGTGTGTGGGACCGTTATTTTAGCTCTTCAATTTTGGATTACATTATTATAATCAAACTGGAGTTTTTACTATTCGAACTTTCTAAACGGAATAGTTACTAACACCATCATTCATTCTTTTAAAGATATGTAGAGTGAGAATTCTCATCGGTAGCACAAACACTTCTAAGAGAGCTATTTATTATTCAGACATGCACTGAACATCAAACATGTCCACAGGTTACAAAAATATATGCAATGACAATTGCATATGCTACCTAAATATGATTCCAGAACCACTTGGGGGAAGGCCAAGTGCACAGCGGTGGAGAAGGTGGAAAAGGCGGCTTCAAAATTGGTAACTGGAAGGAATTTTTTTTATTATTCAGAGGTGGCAGATTAACATTGATTCAAGGGTGTGGGAGTACGCGAAAAACTGGACCAAGTTAGATACCTGGCAGTTCTTTGGGCCACTTCCGAATGAGTGTAAGGTTTATTCTCACTCTTCTATAATGATGTATGTGAAATGGGTTTAGGTTTCAAGTCTGGAGGTTTTTGTAACTTAGAATCTATTTGAAAGGTCTGATTCTGTATTATAGGCTCCATAAGATTGTGTACACCTCATTCACACTTCATAATTGCATCCAATTTTCATAAAAATCTATTTCTTATAAAATAAATATATAAACGAGAAGATAAACTGTGCAAACCTAGGGCTGGGAATTTTGTCCCGAAATCAAGAAACCAACCAACAAATTCCCGAACAGACTACCGAAAAAACTGAAACCCAAAATCTGATAAAAGACTCAGAGTACTCCCCCCCTCCTCTCCCTTCCCTTCCCTTCTTGAACCCAACCCTCTCCCTCTTGACTTCCACTCTCTCTTCTCTGTTTCCGACTCTCCCTCTTGCTCTGAACGCCGACCAGCCACCACTCTTCTCAATGTCCATCATCAAGAGCTTCCTCCACCTTTAAAACCAAATCTGGGTTTTTGGAGGAACCTCAACCTCATAATCGAAGTCCCTCTCGTTCTTCGACCTTCAATTACATCAAGGTAAATCTTTTGAAATTGATATTACTGAACCGTCCCGAAACCGTTCATTATTGGTATTACTAATTTTTGGGATACTGAAACATTTGGTTCGGTGTCAGTATGAACTATGAATTATGCCCAAACTGAAAATTTTGGTTCGGTAATCGGGATATGAGTTTCGGTTCGGTATGCAAACCTTTTATATGGCCTAGCAATCTAACTCGACTAACCTCTGCCAACTTTTGGCGAGCATCCTGAAGTTCCTTGTCATAAATAGTGTATTCCAAAGATTTCCGCTGCTTGTCAAATTGTTGATACTGTCTTAGTTCCTCTTTCTCTTCATCCAACTCCTTTAATCTCTCATCCAAGTACTGAACAACTTGAACTATCTGTTTTATTTTGTTTCCTGAATAGCAAAGAGAAAAGCTTGTAAGAAACCATATATAATAACCATAACAAATAATTCAATAATGACTTGCCAGTTTCCTGCATAATTTTCAAACTTTCTCGACGCCTCTCCTCATACACTCGAGTACCACCAATTTCTTTCAGTAAATCCAGCCGTTCAGAGTCTTTCATCAGTGTCAAGGATGCTATCTATGAAAGAGTCCAAAAAATTGTAATTAGAAAAACCAATAAAAAAGTGCATCAATCACAATCACAACAATACTCAAAATATAACAATGAATTATTTTCTCAGGTAAATATATGATGTCCAAACAAATAGAAAATCATACCTTTCCTTGCTGCACAACATAATAAGGATTGGAGCGAGAGAACCCAGCACTTTCCAGTAAATTCATAACTTCCGTTTTCCTGAAATTAGAGTTATCGTCCGTCGTTCAACAGAAACCATGGAAAAGGATCTCATAATAAAAACCCCATAATACACAGAATATTAATATTTTCCCAAAAATATATGCACTCACGTGATATGCTTTCCATCCAAGAAATACTCATCCTTCTTCAAACCAATGGTTCTTCGCAAGCGCACTTCCTCTTTATCAACCTATCGAGAAGTGATGCAAAAGTTGAAAGAGATATAACCCATATAAGAAAGCATGGCAAATGCCTCAATTGGTGTTAAAGCAGTGAAGTAAGCTGAAGCTGTCAAAATGAACAATAATCCATAAAAGCAATATCGCTACTTGTGCAAAAGTCTTGGACAAACATAAAATAGCAACCAATAACAGAGGTAATTTGAAACTTGTCAAGTTGGAGTATCCAATCCAAAACCAATTAGCAACCACAGAAAGGTGTCATTTTTACGTATCGAGGTGCAATGCTTAGAATACTCGATGTGCGAATTTGATATTTGCCTTCTCAAATCATTCAAGTATGGACAACTAGGCTTAGAATACTCTATAGTTTAATCACCTACCTTTAATGTGAAATAAAAAAGCATTTTCCCAAAGAGTATTGTTATTGGCACTCCAAAAAACTCATTATGCACCCAAACTTTCTATATTTAGAAAGAAAAAATATAAATCATGAGGAGTGCACAAAAAAAAGGGTAAAGTACAAAAAACTACCTCAACTATTGGTGTCACAACACTTTCATACCTCATCTTTTAAAATTGACAATGTCATACCTCATCTTTAGAATTTGGTCCAATGTTATACCTTCCGTTACTTGGCTGTTTACTTTTCAGTTAAATGCTAATGTGGCTTGATTCGGAACCCACTTTTCATTAAAAAATTAATAAAAAATTATTAAAAACTAACAAAATTTATTTAATATTTTATTAATTTTTTAATAGAAAGTGGGTCCCGAATCAAGCCATGTCAGCATTTAACTGAAAAGTAAACGGCCAAGTAACGGAAGGTATAACATTGGACCAAATTCTAAAGATGAGGTATGACATTGTCAATTTTGAAATATGAGGTATGAAAGTGTCGTGACACCAATAGTTGAGGTAGTTTTTTGTACTTTACCCAAAAAAAAAACTCTATCCCAAAAAATATGTCCTCACCCTTAAAGCTCCCAAAATGCAATCCTTCTATTTCTATTAAGGATTCAGTGACTGAACAGATCCCAAACACTTCAACATTCTTCACTCCGCCCAAAAACTTATGTCCACATTTTCATTCCTTGTTTCCTAAACAATTCTTCTATTCCTCTCCACGCACACCACCCAAAAGATTGCTATGACAGCAGTCACTACCATGCGCTCACAACAAGTTGAGGGCAGGGCACATTTATAATTTAGAACTAGATAATATTTATGATATTTAGATTTTAGAAAGAAAAAAAAAGTTAACAAGGAATAGTTTAAAATAATTGCATTCTTCATGTTACTTGGAAGCCCTCGGAGTATACTGAGTGTATCAGAGAGAGAGAGAGAGAGGGGGGGGACACTAGACACACAACTCATCACGAATTGTACCCGTTAAATTAAGCATGACACATTTTGCCAGAAAATACAGGTCCTGTACTAGTTTTGACATTACTCCACTTGTGAAGATTGATAATGTATTTTAACTTCCAAAACAGAAGAGTGGAAAAAAAAAATCCCCCTAAAACTGAAACAGCTATAGAAACTCCATAAAGCTAACTAATTGCAGCTTTCCAAACATGCAAATAATTGAAAAGACAGGTCTATCCAATCAATGCCTCTATTACAGATAAGATTTTTTTTCCTCAAATAGTAGCACTCACACCAAAACTTGATTTATATTAGAAAAACAAAATGTTGCAAGCACCATTCCTATAGTGATCATCTTTGCACAATCCATGCACCAAGTGGGGAAAAAAGATGTGACTAGGCAGCCCAAAACTTTCAAAGTGGGTTGAGTGCTAGGAGGTAGTTTCAGTAAATTTTCCATATTCACAAGGAAAAAAGACATACATGTGTACTGAGCGAGAGAGAGAGAGAAAAAGGATTACAGAATAACTGACAAGATATGATCAATAAACATTACCGGGATTCGATTGTCAGCATTATCAAAGACAATCTCCACAAACGCAGATATTACTTGGTGCCCTGCACCTTCCTGGTCAATCATGAGGAAGCATATATTGCAATACAAATTGTTTATTAGGCAATTAGTTGAACAAAATAGCTTGAAACAAAAGCAAACGTTCAGAGAGACCTACATGGAGTAGAGCATGCCTATCCTCACTCCGAAGGTTTTGGAAAAGGTCACTTAGTACAAACCGGATCGCTAAATAAAATTTTTGAATCAACAAACGTAAACAAGTTAATGTTAACAGTTCCAAAAGGACAAATATATATACTGGCCGAAGGAAAGAAACAATGCAAGAATCACTCATACTTGATACTTACCATGGAAGAAGTTCGTCTTTCCAGACCCATTGGCACCAACTGCAGTAAACATCATTGAAATAGATATGGAATTTTATTAGAAACCTGTTTTAGAATGGAATTAGAAAACAAGCAAATACAGATACAGAAGTACGATTGACATTTTTACTTTAATGGAGAAGATCTCCAATACACATAGGCATACTTTTACAAGAAAAAAAATGCAAAGGTATCAAATGAATAAAACTATTGAAGACTCGATTTTTTTATTTTATTTTTTTTCAATCTCGGTTGAATGACCTCAAAATTTTAATACACAAGATTTTATCTTAAGCTGCAAAGCTGCACAGAGGTCTATCTGAAAAACCAAAAAGAAGTGCTCACGTTATCCAAAAGGATAGGTTGTGCAGCAATGAATGTTTAAAAACCCATATACACCATGAGCTTGGCAAGCTAAACATTCCTTGACAGTCATAAAACTCCTTTTTACGTCACACACCTTAAGAACCTAGATAAGATACTTCAGCACCTCATTTGTCTGATGTCTATTACTATGCTAACCAAACAAATACAAATATGGCACATCACCCTCTTGTAATCTAATACTTTGAAGTACATTATCCATTTTACAAAGATATTCCAATCAGTTACAGTTAAAAATGAATATTATAAACTAGCATAAAACTCTGAAAATAAATAAATAAAAACATCTGCTGCAATTGCAAGGAAAGATATCATTACCAACACAATTAACTTTCGGGCTGAAGGCCTCAGTAGCAACTTGTTCTCTGTAGCTCTTAAATCCTTCAATAATAACCTAATTGCAGGACGGCACATATTAATAAAATATTAGAAATCTACGAAAATGTAAATAGGGCCCTATAGATATCACTCGGAAAAAACAAGGTTAACAGTAATCCACCTATAACAAAAACTCACCTGCTTTATGTACATATTGAAACCACCAGATCAGCAACCTCTGAGAAAATGTGAAAGAAACGTATAAGCGACAGTCATACTAAGTAAACAACTCAAGGATTTCCCTATGAGCCATAAACCAGAATACTAATGCAACTTTAGCAACTATTACTAGAAAGTAATCGGGATGGGGGGCGTTGACGAACACACACACGAAAAAAAAAACCAAAGAAATCATGAGTTAGTGGCTTCACAATTAGCATTCGAGAAGTAATTTTAACACAAACGGGAAGCATTGCTCGGAAAATCGACAATTATTATTCCAAACCTATAGCCCAAATAATAATACTTCACTGCTCGATTAGCACAGTGGAAGTACTTTGCGGCCATCCCGAACAATTTTGCTTCACAAAAATGGGATCCACCAGAAAACAGAAATTATCCATTTCAACAAGGCTAAATCACAAACATCTCGGGTCGGACATCCATTACCACCCAATCGTGCTTGAGTGAGAGTGGGAGAGGGAGAGGGAGAGAGAGAGAGAGAGGGAGAGAGAGAGAGAGAGAGAAAGAGGGAGAGAAGAGACTAACAAGTTCTGTATGAACTCAAACCCTAGCTAATACCATATATATACGCAGTCTACGAAACTAGATTATCAGCAATAACGAATACCAAAAACAAAAACTGGAAGCTCAGATTTCGTTCTAGGGTTTCAAATTTCCAGCACTGCAACTATTCTGCTTCTGAATTTACGAAAATTAAAGGCAAAGCTTGGAGAAGAAGAAAGACCTACCGGTTGAAGTTGCCAATTCAGTTTGTCTGCTCCACAGTCGCACAGAGAGAGACGGGGGTAGGGGGTGGTGCGCAGTTTAAGCAGTGTGCGCTCACCGGTGACTTGTAGCACAGGTCGACGAGGGAAGGCAAGTTAAAAGGCGGCAAAAGTGAAATGAAAATGGAAGGCGAAAATGAAATGAAATTAAATCGTGGAAAGAGTTGAAGAAAATTAAAAAACAGAACCTAATAAATGGTGGGTAGAAAGTAAAAATGTACGTCAAACGAAAACGTACCAACCCGAATTAAAACGTATCTAATTATAAACTATATTAAAATGATTATTCATGTTTTTGGAATGTTTAAAAATATGTTTGATTCATACACAATGCTCTAGATAGTTTTGATTTTTGGTAGATAAGTCTCTAGAATAACTTTTATTTGATCAGAGATAAATCCTTATTATTGTAAATAATGCTAAATAATAAAGATAAATTATATAATTTTTTTAATTAACAAAAAGGCTATTGTTCATTGATTAATGACTCATTCTATAAAAAAATTAATTAATTAAAGTAATTTAAACTTCTACATTGTTAACAACTCTTTTTATAAAAAAAATAATTAATTAAAGTAATTCCTCGTTATTAGGACAAAAAGTAATAAAACTTATGTTTTGAAAACAAATGTACCAAAGATTCAAATGTACAAAGAAGCTAAATGGATCAAAAATTCAAATGTACCTAACAACGAGTTTTGTTACATTCTATTTAATTTACTAAAATAAATATTTTAATAAAAAATAAAAAAATCTTAAATCATCATAATAAGATATGCATAAAAATAGAAGGAAAAGAGGGAATGCTAACGTGAATAGATTTCTAATGAAATAAAATTAAAATACCAAAATTGTAGGGAAAATATTTAATTAAATTTTCAAAAAGAATAGATGTTTAGTCTATGACATTTAAAAGCGAGGTTTTTATATCAAAACGTCTCTAAATAAAATTATGTGCTGATTTTTCTTTATTTTTTGTTTTTAACAAAATTATGCGTGGATTGCATAACACGGATAGGGGTGGTGTAGGTGTGAGACTCCAAATCGAAAATGGGACGGGAATTTAAAGACCAATCTCAAATTAAAATTTCAATATTTCCAATTTTCGTGATTTCCGAAATGTTTTTGGCATTTCGAGATGGATCAAGATTGGATTTTTAGTTTTGAGTTTTTTGGTTGAAATTTGAGA
Source organism: Pyrus communis (assembly GCF_041283825.1). Classification (NCBI taxonomy): domain Eukaryota; kingdom Viridiplantae; phylum Streptophyta; class Magnoliopsida; order Rosales; family Rosaceae; genus Pyrus; species Pyrus communis. Next base: position 16,478,645 of record NC_142567.1, read on the forward strand.
TTTTGGGCTATGGGCTAAAAATTGGACTTTCAGCCTAAAATTTTATTTCCTAATTTCATATTGATTGAAATTTAAGCTTTTTACCTCATACCAATTGAAATACCATTTCATTCGTACCAAGTCAAATTGATGATTGAAAGTTCCAAACTACTTAATTTCATACTTCTATTTCTAATGTAGTTTATTATTAAACTACTTAAATTCAACATTCAACATGCATGCAACCAAAATAAATATATTTTTTTTTGGATTCGGTTCGGGATGACACACCCCGATCGAGATCAGGGCATGCTGGCCGTCACGTGGAAGTGACGTAACCATGTGCACAGTGCGGAAGCTAATAAAATAATAATATAAATCGTACGAATAAATAAAAACTAGCTTTACACAAGGTAATAATGAACAAGTGCAAGCGTAAGTGTGAACGCTAGGTTCAGAGCATGAAAGCCTAATGCAGTCCAGAAGAAAACGACACAACAAAAGCACACCCGAAAGTGGTCCTACACTGGTGGTGGTCTGTCAGATATGCCGGGGAAATCCTCAGGGAGGCCACCAAACGTGCTAGCCAACTAGAACCTGGAGGGGCGTAAAACAAAAGCGTGAGTGGGCAAAAACAAAGCTTTTCGAAAACCATTTAATAAATAAGTTCTAACCCCTCGCCGTAAAACCTGTATACTTCCCAGAAAATATAATATACATATATAACAATCATGCTGGGAAAATATGTTATGCCAAAACCTCAAAGTAAAATGCAAGTGCTCAGGTATGTCTAATCAATGTCATATAATCTGTCAGCCGGAGTCAACTAACGTGACCTGTACGGCTGGATCTAGAGCTCAATCTCTATCTCACTAACTATACCTGCACACGAGTCGGAACCACCTAAAGTGGTCTGTACGATAGGCCTAGGTGTAATATAAGTACGCTCAAGTGCTACGATCACGTGAAGGCTGGGCGAATAATCGCGGGTCACCTACGAGTCGGAACCACCTAAAGTGGCCTGTACGAGAGGATTGTGCACCTAACTTGGATCCAAGCTGAGAGTGTGGTGCGGGAGGTGAACATCACGTGAAGGACTGTGCCCAACTCTGGGCGGGAGCACTAACACCGGGGGTGCAGGTTATGAGCTCTCTATGCATCTCAAATCACTACTGAATGTACACATAAATCATACTCACCTGGCACTTACCAGTGCGTCCGCAGCACCAAACATACATATATATATATATGCAACTAACAATGCATAAACAAACGGCAACTATAGGCATGGCATATAAACGTATAATGTTTCAAATCAATTTCTGGGAAAAACATAAGTATATAGGTATATACGGAAAACCAAAAGCCCACTTACTGGTATGTGGAAGGATCGTAACCCCCTTGCCTCGAGTGACCACGCTCGTCCTCGGGATAGGTATCACCTATATGCGAAACAACTATAAAAACGTTAATTTTAAGGCACATAACCAATCTTAAGAAATAACTTCTCATACAATGCTCAAATGGGGTGTATGAATAGACCAACGTGATCTACTCAACCTCAGGAACATCCCCATATTTTTAGAAAACATTTTCACCGCCGCACGCACCCCCACGCGCCGGCCAAGGCACGGCCACACGCACCGGCCATGCACAGGCACGTGTCTGGCACGCTGACGGCGTCAGTTAACGCCGTCAGGAATATTCCATTAACTTTAATGGATTCCGTCAATGGCGTTAGGAATATTCGGTCCAAACTGACGGAATATTCTGTCGTCTTCTCCAGCGAGGCTCCGGCGCCGTCGCTGGCGCCGGAAAACCGGGAAAATTTCAAATCGTCCTATCTTCTTCGTTTTTCAACCAAATTTCACAAAATTGGTACCAAAATGAAGCTTACAACGAGAGGAACGAAATCATACCACTTTCAAGTGCTAAAATCCACGAATTCTCGCCGGGAAAATACCCCCAACTCCGGCCAACCTCAAAACTCACGATCCCGACGTCCAAACCTTCAAACGAACCACCCCGAGCCTCCTAAGGACCTCACCAAGCTTCCTATAAGCTTGAAATTCCCAAAAACATAAGAATTTACGTGTGCATGAACAATGCCAAAAATCGGGTATCCCGAGTTCGACGTGAAAACGAAGGTATCCTTACCTGAAATGGGTATGGTTGAACTCCTATGGACCTCACGAGCATGGATATGTACTTTGTTTCTTCGATCTGTGAAGATTACAAGAGTTTTGGAGTGTGTCCGTACACCTAGATATGAAAATGGGAAGGGAAATGGCACGGGACAGGTGCAGGGATAGGCGGAAAGGGTGAGGGAAAATATGGGAGAGTGTGTGTGTGGTCCACAACTAGCCACACCAACTCAAAACAACCACACAACGTAAAAATCACACTAGGGGCAAAATCGTCTTTTCACGCGTACGTTTTAAAATTTTTGGAACGGGCTGTCACAACCTATCCACCTTATTAGAATTTCGTCCCGAAATTCAAAACAACCAAACAACAACCCTTAGTGATCAAAGAACAACCGAGGATACAAATCTCTCATCCGATCCTCTGTTTCCCACGTAGCTTCCTCCACAAAATGATTTCTCCACCAAACTTTCACTAAGTTCACCGTCTTGTTCCTCAAAACCTTTTCCTTCCAATCTAGGATCGTCACTGGTTCCTCATCATAAGTCAAATCCGGATTGATTTCCAAGGGTTGATGAGGTATCACATGAGACAGATCAGCAACATAATGTCAAAGCATGGACACATGAAAAACGTTATGTACTCTAGCCAACTCCGGAGGCAACTCCAACCTGTAAGCTACCTCGCCAACTCGCTCAGTGACCATGTATGGTCCGATGTACCTGGGACTCAACTTACCTTTCTTTCCAAACCGTACAACGCTTCTCCATGGTGAAAGCTTCAGAAATACCCAATCGCCAACCTCGTACACTCTGTCAGTAGAATGCCGATCTGCTAAACTCTTCTACCTATCTTGGGCTGCCTTCAGGTTAGACTTAATCACCTGAACATTTTGAGTAGTCTCCTCAACAATCTCAGGACCCACCAAAACTCTTTCTCCGACCTCCGACCAACACAACGGTGTGTGACAAGATCTGCCATACAATGCCTCAAATGGCGCCATGCCGATACTCGAATGAAAGCTGTTGTTGTAGGCAAATTCCATTAAATCCAACCGCTTGTGCCAAGCATCACCAAACTGTAATACCGAAGCTCGCAACATATCCTCCAAAGTCTGAATGGTTCTCTCTGGCTGTCCGTCCGTTTGAGGATGATACGTCATACTATAAAGTAGTCTCGTACCCAAAGCTTCCTGAAACGCCACCCAAAAAATTTAGATGTAAATCTTGGATCACGATCCGAGACAATACTTACAGGGACACCATAGTACTTCACAATCTTCGAGATGAACAACTCCGCTAATCGGCCCAAAGAATACTTCTCCCTCACTGGAATGAAATGTGCTGACTTAGTAAGCCGATCAACAATCACCCAAATGCCGTCAAAGCCATTATGTGTATGCGGAAACTTGTACACAAAATCCATAGTAATGTTTTCCCATTTCCACTCTGGAACGGGAAACGGCTGCAACAACCTAAACGGCTTCTTCCTTTCCGCCTTAACTTGCTGACAAACAGCACACCTACTCACATACTCAGCTATCTCCCTCTTCATACCCGGCCAATAATAAAATGGTCGAATGGTATGATACATTTTAGTAGCTCCTGGATGCATGGCATAAGCCGAGATATGTGCTTCATCGAGAATTGCTTTCTTTAAATCCAAATTATTAGGCACAAACATCCTACCCTCCTGCATTAGCATATCATCCGAATCACGAACTCTGAGGTCTCTCCTCCTTCCCCGATCTTGAGCTTGGATCAATTCTTGAGTTTCTCTATCAGCTACTTGAGCTTCAAGCACCCGATCAACTAAAATTGGCCTAACTTGAAAATTAGCAAGTAAAGCCACATCTTGATCTTCAGCCTCCAACCTTACTCCCGTAGATCGCAAGTCTGCCAGAAGAGGAATACGACTAGCGTACAACGCATTAATACGGCCCTGAGACTTCCTGCTAAGTGCATCAGCCACAACGTTTGCACGACCAAGGTGATAATCAATCGTGCAGTCATAATCACTGAGCAGTTCCATCCACCTCCGTTGACGAAGATTAAGATCTTTCTACGTAAAGAGATACTGAAGACTCTTGTGATCTTTAAAGATCTTACATTTCTCTCCATAAAGGTAGTGTCTCCACAACTTCAACGCAAAAATAATGGCGGCTAACTCCAAATCATGTGTAGGGTAATTCAACTCATGGGGTTTCAACTGTCGCGAAGCATAAGCAATCACCCTACCATGTTGCATCAACACACATCCCAGACCATTCAAAGAAGCATCACTATAAACTTCGAAATCACCACTATCGTCCGGGAGTGCCAAAACAGGTGCATGAGTGAGACAATACTTCAACTGCTGGAAACTTTGCTCACACTTATCATCCCACTCAAATTTAACGTCTTTCCTCGTTAACCTCGTCAGTGGTAAAGCAATCACAGAAAAATCCTTAACAAACCGTCGATAATACCCTGCTAAACCAAGGAAACTCCTCACCTCAGTGACGGTTCGCGGTTGTTCCTATTTCTCCACAGCTGCGACCTTCTGAGGATCCACCAAAATACCCTGAGCTGAAATGATGTGCCCCAAAAACGCAACTTGGTCTAACCAAAACTGGCACTTGCTAAACTTAGCATACAATTGGTGTTCCCTCAACCTTTTCAACACCAAAGTAAGATGTCGAACATGCTCCACTTTCGATTTAGAATACACCAGAATGTCGTCGATGAAAACAATAACAAACCTATCCAAATATGGCTGGAACACTCGGTTCATCAAATCCATAAAAGCAGCTGGTGCATTCGTCAAACCAAACGGCATAACCAGAAACTCGTAATGACCATAATGAGTCCTGAACGCCGTCTTAGGAACATCATCCTTACTAATCTTCAGCTGATAATATCCAGACCTCAAGTCAATCTTGGAGAATACACAAGCACCCCGAAGCTGATCAAACAAATCATCAATACGCGACAATGGATAACGGTTTTTAATCGTTACCCGATTCAATTGCCTATAATCAATGCATAGCCTCAAAGTTCCGTCTTTCTTCCTCACAAACAATACTGGAGCTCCCCAAGGTGAAGTACTAGGCTGAATAAAACCCTTATCCACTAATTCCTGCAACTGAACTTTCAATTCCCTTAACTCAGCGGGAGCCATACGATAAGGAGTCAAGGAAATAAGATTAGTACCTGGAAGCAACTCAATAGTGAACTCCATGTCTTGGTCTGGCGGTAAACCAGGTAAATCCTCAGGGAAAACATCGGGAAAATGTTTGACTACCCTCACATCCTCTACTCCACTAGGAGCAGCCTCATCCAACACCACATGAGCTAAGTACCCCTGGCAACCTTTAGATAACAACCTTTTCGCTCGCACGGCCGAAGTAACGCCATGCCTCATCCCACTCTGCTCGCCCACAAAAGTAACCACAGGTAGTCCAGGACGATGGAACATAATTATTTTCCCGTAACAATCAATATTGGCACGATTGAAATGCAACCAATCCGTGCCCAGAATCACATCAAAGTCAACAATATCCAACGGGATAAGATCAGCTGGCATAACCACATCTTCCACTATCACTAGACATCCTGGGTACACACGTTCTACAATACATCTCTCCCCTCTAGGCATAGCGAACTCTAAATCGTACCCTAGAGGTGTGGGGCGAGGTTGCATCACTTGAGCAAATGTATGAGAAATCACAGAATGTGTAGCACCACAATCAATTAATACTCTAGCAAAATAACCAAGAATATTTAACGTACCCATGATCAAATCTGGATTGTTTTGAGCATCCTGCAGAGAAATATTATGAATACGCCCCTGGGTCTGCTGTCGTCCACCTCGACCTCTACTCGTATGGCCACCATGACTCTGAGTGTCACGCCACTGACTGGGCTGACCAGACTGCCTCGAAGACCCCGCACTACTCGTAGCAATCTCCCCCTGCTGAAATTGTCATCCCTGAAACCACTGAGGCCCACCTGTTGGAACTGGAAGATACGGCGTATAGCCGCCAGAATACGGAGGATAACCGCCTTGAGAATATGGGTCCTGGGGATATTGACACTGTCCCGGGGCATAAGGAACAACATCGCCCTGATAGTAGTAGGCAATACCTCGACCTGTCTGCCCATAACTACCCGGACCCGAAATCTGCTGAATCGGTACAGGTGGTGGCAAGAAAGTCTGCTGCGGCTTCTACTGACTCTGGGGACAATTTGCATCCCGATGTCCCATCTGCCCACAAGTAAAGCAACCACTGCTGCCTCGCCTACACTCACCAAAATGCCGATTATTACACTTGCGGCAAACTGGGGCCCTACCTCTACCAGCATCACCCTGTCTCTGGCCTCTAGCACCACCAGCAAACCTACCTCCATGTCCCTGACCAGTGGCGCTAAAGCCACCGCTAGAAGAGCTAGAACTAGTGCCACCCCTCTTGAAGTTTTGTGTCCTACGAGGTCCGAGCGACGCCTGCCCTTTACCCTTATCATCCTTCCTCTGATTACCGTCTTTCTCTTCTTCCTCACTCTCGCTCGGCATATTTTCTGAATCCTCAATTCTCAGCAGAATCTCATAAAACTCCTGGTAGGTATCATAGTGGGTAGTGGTCGCCATCGAACGCCACTTCTTCTTAGTGCCTAAATGGAAACGACGAAGCATCTTGGCCAGATTGCCAGCAACCTCAGGATGATAGCGAGACAAATCAGTGAACCTACAGTAGTACTCATTTGCTGTCAACTTCCCCTGTCTCAACTCAGTCAATTCCTGCTTCTTGCGGTCAATATACTCAGGAAGCACAAACCTTCTCCTGAACAACTGTCGGAATACATCCCAATCAGTCTTCTCAGCTGGAGTTAAACGACGAAGTTCCTGCTCCCACCAGGACGTAGAATCCTTACCCAAGAACCACGATGTCGTCTCTACCCACTTCTCGACAGGGAGATTCCCCTGACTATGCAAAACACGAAAAGTCTTCTCAATATGCTCTAACCATCGTTCCGCACCCTCATGACCCTCGTTGCCTTCGAACTTATCCAACTTCAAATTATACAGTCTCCAGATGAGTCCTCTGGGGAGGGCGGATCGCCGAATGAATAGATGTAGTAATAGCTTCCCCCAGCTGAGCAATATCAGGGAAACTAGGCTCAGCAGAGCGACGTGATTCCCGACGAGGCGGCATAATTCTGACAGAAGACACCAAAACCATTAGAATACTCACAAAAGTACATGACTACCAAACCTAAGCTCTGATGCCAAACTGACACACCCCGATCGAGACCAGGGCATGCTGGCCGTCACGTGGAAGTGACGTAACCATGTGCATAGTGCGGAAGCTAATAAAATAATAATATAAATAGTACGACTAAATAAAAACTAGCTTTACACAAGGTAATAATGAACAAGTGCAAGCGTAAGTGTGAACGCTAGGTTCAGAGTATGACAACCTAATGCAGTCCAGAAGAAAACGACACAACAAAAGAACACCCGAAGGTGGTCCTACATTGGTGATGGTCTGTCAGATATGCTGGGGAAATCCTCAGGGAAGCCACCAAATGTGCTAGCCAACTAGAACCTGGAGGGGCGCAAAACAAAAGCGTGAGTGGGCAAAAACAAAGCTTTTCAAAAACCATTTAATAAATAAGTTCTAACCTCTCGCTGTAAAACCTGTATACTTCCCAGAAAATATAATATACATATATAACAATCATGCTGGGAAAATATGCTATGCCAAAACCTCAAAGTAAAATGCAAGTGCTCAGGTATGTCTAATCAACGTCATATAATCTGTCAGCCGGAGTCACCTAATGTGACCTGTACGGCTGGATCTAGAGCTCAATCTCCATCTCACTAACTATACCTGCACACGAGTCGGAACCACCTAAAGTGGACTGTACGATAGGCCTGGGTGTAATATAAGTACGCTCAAGTGCTACGATCACGTGAAGGCTGGGCGAATAATCGCGGGTCACCTACGAGTCGGAACCACCTAAAGTGGTCTGTACGACAGGACTGTGCACCTAACTTGGATCCAAGCTGAGAGTGTGGTGTGGGAGGTGAACATCACGTGAAGGACTATGCCCAACTCTGGGCGGGAGCACTAACACCGGGGGTGCAGGTTATGAGCTCTCTATGCATCTCAAATCACTACTGAATGTACACATAAATCATACTCACCTGGCACTTATCTGTGCGTCTGCAGCACCAAACATACACATATATATATGCAACTAACAATGCATAAACAAACGGCAACTATAGGCATGGCATATAAACGTATAATGTTTCAAATCAATTTCTGGGAAAAACATAAGTATATAGGTATATACGGAAAACCAAAAGCCCACTCATTGGTATGTGGAAGGATCGTAACCCCCTTGCCTCGAGTGACCACGCTCGTCCTCGGGATAGGTATCACCTATATGCGAAACAACTATAAAAACGTTAATTTTAAAGCACATAACCAACCTTAAGAAATAACTTCTCATACAATGCTCAAATGGGGTGTATGAATACACCAACGTGATCTACTCAACCTCAGGAACATCCCCATATTTTTAGAAAAAAATTTCACCGCCGCACGCGCCCCCATGCGCCGACCAAGGCACGGCCACACGCGCCGGCCACGCGCAGGCACGTGCCTGGCACGCTGATAGGAGCATATTCATGCGACTTAAATGGCTTGTTCTCGTGCATTTACGTTATGTTTCTTTAGTTATTTTAGTCCTTTATGCTTCTTTTGTGTGTTTTCAGGTTCTAAGGGCAAAGTATGCAAAAGGATGCCTTTTGGAGCCTTTTGGAGCAAATTAGAGATTGGAATGGATATCATATGCTTGGAGCCAAGAGGATGGACGAAATTGAAGGATTCCTAATCCATTGCAGCCACATGCACATTCAATCATTCACACCAAAACCTTGCACATGCTTTCCCATTTCATTATTCATTCACTTTGCAGCCACCATTCACTCTTTAAGCCACATGCATTTTGCCTTTCATCATTGCATCACAAATCAGCCACATGCACTTTTCCTTTCATCATTGCACCACAAATCAGCCACATGCACATTCACCCCTTTCTCCACCTATAAATAAGCATCCATTGTAGCCACAAAACTCATTCCCATATTCAGAAATTCTCATTCATTCTTCCATACATTCAGAAATTCACCAAGCAACAAACCCCTTGTGCCGTGAGTTCCCTATCAATCCAAACACCATCCTTTCCATTTTCACCACTCCCCAAACCATTTACACCATCAAACTGTCCTTAGACCTTGTGCTACAACGAAGAGGAAGATAAGAGGGCCTAAACGTTCATACAATTCAAGTTTGAGTTGTTGGAATGTTTAGGTGTTTCTTTGATTTCAATGTTTAATTTCAATACTCTTTGTTTTGTACGAATGAGGAATGGAAGAGAAGAGGGCCTAAACGTTCATACAATTCAAGTTTGAGTTGTTGGAATGTTTAGGTGTTTCTTTGATTCTCTTTGTTTTGTACGTATGAGGAACTAAACCCCCCTTGGCTAGGGGGGAATTCGAAATATACGTTTATGCTTGCATTTTGATTTGATTACTTCTAATTGCGTTTCATAAGTTGTGGATTCAATTTGTTTAACCGTTTGATTGATAACTTATTTATGTATGTTTATTGAGAGTGCACGCTTAATTTTCATGCATGAATATGACGCTAGAATATAAGTGAGTTTCACCTAATAGTTACGAACTTATATTCACAAGTAGTGGAGGTTGCTTATAAACAATCGCGTTAAACGAATTCTTGGCATAAGTTTCATGCGTATTCCATAGTAACGAATGCCTCGTCGATGTTTATGATTTCCGTTGAACTTAATGATCTTTGTTGAATGTCTCTATCATGCGTATTTGATGCGAGATTTATACGCACACAAATTAAACCCTCTTTTTGACAATTGTAGTATAGGTGCAAGTAGGGATCGTTCTGGACCGGGGATTAGGAGGGATTGTTAATCTCTTGGAAACTGACTTAAAAACGTAAAAACAATATAAAACACTAAACTAGACTCAAAGAATTCAAAAATACTTTAAAACATAAACTAAACAGATTCTAACAAGTTCAAAAGACTCAAAACTCTTAAAAACACAAACTAAATTGATTTCTAACTAATTTGACATTAAAGTAAAGGGGGATTTAGGTTTTGACAAAATTAAACTAAATGAACAAATTGCAATTAAAACAGAATGTAAATATGAAAGTGAATAAAATATGGATGATGGAATAGCCAAGGGGTTCTTCTCCACACATGTTACACTCGCATACAAGATTGATTCTCAGTTGGTCTTTCGATAAATTATGAAACTCAACGCCCCGGGTCAATTAGGTCCGCTTAAATTAACCGTCAAGTTCTCCTTAAGTTAATGAATTGGATGGGTTAGCGCAACGCAATTCACCACATTCTCCAAAAGTCCTTTACGTGAAAAGCACAATAAAGATACAATCAAAGATCATTAAGCATTATGAAAACTATAAGTGTTGACGAGGCATTCGTTACTATGGAATACGCATGAAACTTATGCCAAGAATTCGTTTAACGCGATTGTTTATAAGCAACCTCCACTACTTGTGAATATAAGTTCATAACGATTAGGTGAAATTCACTTATATTCTAGCGTCATATTTATGCATGAAAATTAAGCGCGCATTCTTAATAAACATTCATAAATAAGTTATCAATCAAACGGTTAAACAAATTGAATCCACAACTTATGAAATTCCAACGAAAGTTAATCAATTCATATGCAAGTATAAACATAGTTTCGAATCACCCCCTAGCTAAAGGGGGGTTTATTTCCTCATAACTTTGAAATTAAAGAAACACCTAAACATTCCAACAACTCAAACTTGAATTGTATGAACGTTTAGGCACTCTTCTCTTCCATTCTCATACGTACAAAACAAAGAGAATTGAATTTAAACTTTGAAATCAAAGAAACACCTAAACATTCCAACAACTCAAACTTGAATTGTATGAACGTTTAGGCCCTCTTATCTTCCTCGTTGTTGTAGCACAAGGTCTAAGGTGAGGTTTGGGGGATTATGGAAATGGTAGAGGAGTGGTGTTGTGAAGTGTTGGAATGGTGTTTGGATTGTAAGGGAGATACACGGCAACAAGGGGTTTGTTGCTTGGTGTTTGTGACTGAAATGTGTATGGAAGAGTGAATGAATTTTGAGGAGTGTTGGATGCTTATTTATAGGTGAAATGGGGGGAACAAAAGAGGGAATATTGCAGCTAGGAGGGGATGAATGATTATGGGTGCATGTGTTTGGAATAATGAAGGGGGAATGTATGTAATAAAACAACTAGGAAAAGTTATGGAAAGCTGGAAATGGGAGTGGGAACTCACGGCAACAAGGGTGTTTGTTTGTGTGAAGTGTGTGTGAATGCATGTGAAGATGCTAATAAATAATGCATGTAGGGTTAGGAAATAAAATCATAACTTAAAGGGAGATGATTAAAGGGTGTTGAAAGGTTTGAAATGCATGTGTAATGGCTGAAATTGTGAAGAATGAAAGCTGGAAAATAAAAGGGAAAGCTGGAAAGGCATTGAAAGCCCACGGCAAAGGGGTTTTTGGTGGTGTAAATGCATGTGAATGCATGGCATTTGAAGTGATTGTTATTTGGAAATGAATGTGATGCATGTGAGTTAGAAATGTGGCTGAAATGATGAGAGACAAAGTGGAAGAATGTGGTTGAAATGGTTGAGGAAGGCACGGCAAGGGATTAGGGGAAGCATGTGCTTGTAGGGTTGATATGTTTGAAGATGCATGTGTTGAATTGGTGGTTGAATGATGAAAGAATAAGTGAATGATTATGATAAGTGATAAGTGAATGATTATGATAAGTGATAAGTGAATGATTATGATAAGTGTATGATATGTTAAGTGATAAATGAATGATATGTGGTGAGTGATAAGTGAATGGAAGTGATAAGTGATAAGTGAATGGAAGTGATAAGTGAATGGTTTGATAAGTGAATGCTTATAATAAGTGAATGATATGATAAATGAATGATATGATAAATGAATGCTTTAAGTGTTTAAAATAGGGAACAAAGCCCTTCCTTGCATGGCAAGGAAGGGAGACACAAGGAAACACACGACAATGTCCTAAGGTTGCAAGGAATGTTGTTTTTGTGTTCTAAAATGCGTAGGAGTCTTCAATGATGCTTAAACATGAGGTCTTTTAGGATTTAACTTTCCTACTTCAAGTCTTTAATTTCGTCCATCCTCTTGGCTCCAAGCATATGATATCCATTCCAATCTCTAATTTGCTCCAAAAGGCTCCAAAAGGCATCCTTTTGCATACCTTGCCCTTAGAACCTGAAAACACACAAAAGAAGCATAAAGGACTAAAATAACTAGAGAAACATAACGTAAATGCACGAGAACAAGCCATTTAAGTCGCATGAATATGCTCCTATCAGTATTCCATAGTTAGGGACTTTGATTAGGAATAATTTGGTTGTAATGCGTATTCCATTCAATCCAATGAATCTAGGGAAATCTGAAAGTTAATTTAAGCGGACCTAATTAACTTGGAGCATTGAGAATTCATGGTTTATTGAAATGCAATTGGAAATCGTTTTATTATGCAAGTGTAACATGTGTGGAGATGAACCCCGTAGCTAGCAATCATCCATACTTTCATCATATTCATATTTACATTCTGTTTTAATTGCAATTTGTTCATTTAATTTAATTTCGTATAAACCTAAATCCCCCTTTACTTTAATGTCAAATTAGTTAGAAATCAATTTAGTTTGTGTTTTTAAGAGTCTTGAGTCAAGTTACAACATAATTTCGTCCAAATTTGTGTTTATACTCAAAACTGCCCAGAAAGTGGTTTTTAGGCAGATTTGAGTGTGTTTGTGTTGTTTTGAGTCTTTTGGTTTGTTTTAGTGTTTTAAAGTTTAGTTTTGCATTCTTTGAGTCTACTATAGTGTTTTATATTGTGTTTTTACGTTTTTGAGTCAAATCCAAGTGATTAACAATCCCTCCTAATCCCCGGTCCAGAACGATCCCTACTTATACTTATACTACAATTGACAAAAAGAGGGTTTAATTTGTGTGCGTATAATTCTCGCATCACACGCTGACGGCATCAGTTAACGCCGTCAGGAATATTCCGTTAACTTTAACGGATTCCGTCAACGGCGTTAGGAATATTCCGTCCGAACTGACGGAATATTCCGTCGTCTTCTCCGACGAGGCTCTGGCGCCGGAAAATCGGGAAAATTTCAAATCGTTCTATCTTCTTCGTTTTTCAACCAAATTTCACAAAATTGGTACCAAAATGAAGCTTACAACGAGAGGAACAAAATCATACCACTTTCAAGTGCTAAAATCCACGAAATCTCGTCGGGAAAATACCCCTAACTCCGGCCAACCTTGAAACTCACGATCCCGACGTCCAAAACCTTCAAACGAACCACCCCGAGCCTCCTAAGGACCTCACCAAGCTTCCTACAAGCTTGAAATTCCCAAAAACATAAGAATTTACGTGTGCATGAACAGTGCCAAAAATCGGGTATCCCGAGTTCGACGTGAAAACGAAGGTATCCTTACCTGAAAATGGGTATGGTTGAACTCCTACGGACCTCACGAGCATGGATATGTACTTTGTTTCTTCGATCTGTGAAGATTACAAGGGTTTTGGAGTGTGTCCGTACACCTAGATATGAAAATGGGAAGGGAAATGGCACAGAACAGGTGCAGGGATAGGGGGAAAGGGTGAGGGAAAATATGGGAGGGTGTGTGTGTGGTCCACAACTAGCCACACCAACTCAAAACAACCACACAACGTAAAAATCACACTAGGGGCAAAATCGTCTTTTCACGCGTACGTTTTAAAATTTTTGGAACAGGCTGTCACTAGGGATTCATGAACCATGGAATATTTAATTCTGATTTCCGTATTGAAAGGTTCGGGATCGGTTCGGTATGAATCCTAAAATTTCGATATTATCGGTGTGGGAATTTTTGGGTATGGAATCAAAATTTTTTTTGTTTGATTTGGGATTTTCAAGGAAAATTTCCAGCCCTAATGGGAAGTCCACTCAACCTTAATCTAACATTTGTAATTTGGATTAAGTTTCAATTCAAGTTCATATTAATTCATTCGTATTCAGGTTTCATTCAGGTTTTGACTTTAGATTTGTAAACGATTCATCTAATCCATACCCACTCAGTTTTTTTTTTTTGGCTTTTTGATTGCGAACGTTTGGTAATCGAATTATTATATTTGAATCATATTCGAATTATCCGATTTAGCTTGTCAAAGCAAGTTAAAAAAACATGATATATGTTTTAGGCTTATTTTTAGAAAGGTTTTTTTTCGACAAAAAAAAAAAAATTTGGGTATAGTACATACTAGTTTTTAGTACCCGGGCGTTGCCGCGGGTTTAAAATTAAGATGACATATTATGTTAAAAATGCGAAAAATTCTGTTACAAAACAAGAACAACAATAATAGTAGAGACTTTGGAAAAGAGTAAGGTTCAATTTGGAGGACAGAAAGATAGATATTACAATTATTCATTCCATTGTAGCAGTTCTGTATATCTTTGGACCAGGAGGGTCACATTTAGTTTCAAAAATTAAGAAATCCTAGTACAAAATACCAAAAGCATTATAATAATTGATTATGTCCTAATCGCCCCGTGTAATGGGCAACCTGTTCTAGCATTTGCATACAAAAAATAAGGAGATGCTGGTCTATGGGGATGCAAAAAATATTGTTGAGTCATGAGCCAAAAAAGATATTTACAGGTTTTTAAACATGTTAAACATCATTTTATATAGATTAACAAAAGATGGGAAGCATCCTTGAGCAGAGCAGTCAAAGACTTCGATGGGAATCAGTATCACACTAGAAAGTACTACCCGCACGTTGCTGCGGGATTAGAAAATGCATGAAAGATTATGTTTAAAATATAAAAAAAATTGTGTTGTAGTGAATTGTTTCAATTTAGGTACAATGAATTGAAACTTTGAACAATCATACCCAATGTTGTGAATAAAGGTTTTGTCTGGAATAACACCGATTTTATATCTGCTTGAGATTCCTTCTAGAATAAGAACAAATTTACAAAATGATTTGCTTATTTTGGTAAGAGATTAACAAATCAGGTATAATTTATGAGTAAATATAAGAATGGATAAAACACTTTAAATAACTATAAGTTTTACAGAAAAGTTCTTCAATCCAACATCATCCAAAACTATGAAATAACAAAATATATACAAAGATTTTAAAAAAATAAATAAATCACATATTCAACTTTCACAATACTTAAATAAATAAAAAAATTGTTGGAGAAAAGGCTGAAAGGAAAAATTCACAATTATTTACCTTGGGCATAAAGGGCTTCAAAAGCTGTAGACAAAAACCCCAGAATGTGACGACCCGTCCCGAATAAATATATATTTTATTCTCGAATGTGTGAAAATGACAATTATGCCCTCGTTGACGTGATTAAATTGTACTTGATGTCATGAGAGCGTTGACGTTAGCTAGACTCAAATCAGAGTTATAACGAGAAAGTTATGAATATTTAGGTGCATAAATGGGTAAATTTTGGACTAATTATATGGGCTCCTATTCTTTTGGGCCAAATCAAATCATATTATTTTCTTCTGTTGCCCAATCCCTTAACACACACACGCACACATACAACGTCACCCTCTCATTCATTCTAGAATTTTCTCTTGTCCGTACAACCGAGAGACCATCACCTATAACCCAACCAAACGTCACGGATTGAATTGTTGAAGTCCAGCATCGTATTCCTCGTAACCTTAATAGTTGAGTGATACCTTTTGGCCGTGGAATGGGTCACGGGAACCTGAGAACTCTCGAACTCCGGCGAGGTGGTTGTTGCTCCGTCATGATCGCGGCCTTTTTCAAAGGTTTTAACGCTCGAGGAAGCTCCTAAACAACTTTATAGGAACCTTAGAAGGGATTTGGAACAAAGTTGACGTCGGAGTAGGTGTTTTCGAGAAGTCCCAGTTTAGCCAGATTTTCCAAGAGTTTTTTCAACTGTTTTTCGTCAGTTTTAGGACTTCAAATAGGTAAGATGATGTTCTCCTTGTTGAGAGCTTCAAATCCATATAAAATTCGTGAATTTTGGTTGAGAAATGAAGTAGTTATAAGCTTCAGAAAATTTTCCAGAATCCGACGTTGCAAGGTGCGGCCGGCAGCGGTTTCCAATGAGTCACCAGAGAAGACAAGGAATATTTCGTCAACCTTGACGGAATATACTGACGGCTTCAGGTAACTCCGTTAGTTTTTTAAACGGAATATTCCCTAGCGCCGTTAGGGATTCCGTTAGCGTGCCAGGCACATGCATGCGTGTGGCTATGCTTTGGCCGGCGCGTGAGGGCAAGTGGGACATCAGAAAATTTTTCTTAAAATATGGGGATGCTCGTGGTGTTGAGTAGGTTACGATGGTATATTCAAACACCCCAATTGAGCAACATATGAGAAGTTAATTACACGATTTGGTTATGTGATTAAAATTAACATTAAATTAGTTGTTTCACATATATGTGAGACGTTTCCGGAGGACGAGCGTAGCTAGGCAAGGCTTAGGGGTTACGACCCTACTACATACAGTGAGTGGGCTTTTGGTTTTCTATATATACGTATATATGCTTTACATTTTCCCAGAAACTGTTTCGAACGAGGGTATTCTTCTAAATGCCATGTCATGCTTGCACTCCATTTTATTATATGCATTAGCATGTGTATGCATAACATTGTATGACGCTGCGGAGGTTAGGTAAGTTTCAGGTGAGTACTATGTGATGATAATGGTTACATTGTTTATGATTATGCGTAGATGCATTTAGAGCTCATTATCCTACACCCTGGTGTAAATAGCACACAAACTTAAACCCTCTTTTTATAGTTGTAGTATATGAAAGTAGGGATCGTTCTAGGTCGGGGATCAGGAGGGCTGCTAATCTACACAAATTGAACTCTAAATCACTAAACTAGACTCGAAAACAGAAAACTAAACTTAAACTACTCAAAATAAGTTAAACTGATTCAAAACACACAAACTAAGTTAAATTGACTCAAAACAGGAACTAAAGGGAAGTTTGGCCGAATATTAAACTAAAAAGACTCAGAATACTAAATGGGGGGGGGGTAGTTTTGACGAATTTAAGATTTAAAACAAACAAACTTGTAGAAACAAACTAAAAAGTACAAAATTGGGTGAATTAAGGGGGTGAAAGGCTAGCTAGAAGGTCACTCTCCACACATGACACATATGCATACAAATTAATTTCCGGTTATTCTTCCTATAAACCATAAATGACAATACCCCAAGTTAATCATGAACTGCACAAATTAACCATCGAATTGTCCTAAATTCATTGAATTGGACTCAACGATGCAACCAAATTATTCTTATCAAGTTCCCTACATGAACTACATTATAGAGATACATATCAAAGATCATTAAGTTCTGTGAAAATCATAAGCATTGACATGACATTTGTATCTATGAATTGCATGATACTCCTACCAGGAATTTACTTAATGAGATCGTGACTAGCAACCTCCACTACTTGTAAATATAAGTTCATAACTATTAAGTGAAACTCCCTTATATTTTAGCATCAAATTCATGCATGCAAACTAAGTGGGCCCCTTAATTAACACACAAGAATAAGTTATCAATCAAACAGTTAAGTAAATTGCATTCACGATTTATGAAACAATAACTGGATGTAATCAATTCATATCACATATATGTTCATAGCCTTAAATTCACTTCTAGCTAAAACGAAATTAGTTCATCATGTTTGCAATTAAACAAAGATAATTAAAATTAAACATTGAAAACAAAAGATAAAATACACCTAGAAACGCTTCAACGCTCCAACAATCCAAAGATCTTGAATGGAAGGCATGGCTCCAAGCTTCTTCTTCTCCTTCCTTGCAAAGCTGGGGCACAAGTGTGTTTTTCTGATTTTAGGCTCTTGTGTGTGGTCCTCTGAATGGTGCGGAGTTGTGGTGTATTTATAGGCTGAGGGCACACGACACAAGGTAGTTTTGGAGAAGGATTTGGCACTCCAAAGGTTGTGTTGGAAAGGGATTGCACAACACAAACCAACAGGGACAAGGATCCAGGGTGCGGCAGATTTCTAGGCTTCTAGAAATGGGGTATTGTGACAGGTTTCTAGAAGGACAAGGGATAAGGTATGCGGCACCCTTTTAGGAAAAAGTAAGGCCTTCTAGAAATCAGGTATTTAGATGTCCTAATATGAAAATAACTCTCCCTTGCAGTTGGAATGTAGGTAGAATAGGATTAGGATAAGGTTAAGATAAGAAAAGATAAGGTTTTGGATAATGTTCCTTGTCTTTAGCTGATTCCTTATCTTCTATGTCTTGAATTAATTTCTTCAACTCTTTAGCACATTCCTAGCCTCTTTTGATCTTCAAAAATGTCTATCCACCTCGTTACATGCATGTGCTATCCATTCAAAGCCCAAAACTGCTCTAAAATGCTCCAAATTGCCTTTTCTTGCCACTTTTTGCCATTTAAACCTACAAACACACAAAGATAGCTTAAAACACTCTAATAAATATAAACTAACTGAGTAAATGCAAGGAAATAGGCTAACAAAGTCGTTCAAATATGCTCATATCAACTCTCGTCCTTGGCCAGGGCACAATCTTTCACATAATGTTCACCTCCCATGCCGCACGCTTACCTTCGATCCAAGTTTGGTGCACAGCCCTGTCGTACAGACCACATTAAGTGGTTCTGACTCATAGGTGACCTGCGATTATTCGTACAGCCTTCACATGATCGTAGCACTTGAACGTACTTATTTACACTCAGCCCTGTTGTATAGATCACAATTGGTGGTTCCGACTCGTGTGCAGGAATTGGTTTATGAGCTATAGGTTCAGTTGTACAGGCCATGTTAGATGACTCCGGCTGGCATATCATTTTATATTGATTCACATCACCTGACTTACATATTTGTTACTGAGATACTTGGCATGGCATATACTTTGGTTTTCATTGTGCTCAAATATGATTTTTATATACGTACGTATTATTATTTTCTGGGAAATTATTTGGGTTTTACAGTGAGGGGTTATTATTTTTGGAAAGAGAAATGGTTTTAAAAAGCTTTGTTTTTGCCTACTCATGTTTTCTATTTTGTGCCCCTCCAAGTTCTAGTTAGACGTTCTTGTTGGTGGCTTACGAGGACTCTACGGCAGTTTTGACAGACTTCAACTAATGTAGGAATTTCTCTCTTGTCTTGTTTAATTAATATTTAGCCTGCTGAACTCCATTTAGGTTACCTACGCTTTGAGTACTTGTATTACTACTTTAAACATCCCTGCATCCTTTTATGGTTATCTTAGTGTAAATTAGTTAGTTTTGGTTTTTAATCACTCACATTTTCATATCGCTGTCGCTTCCGCACTGCACTCATGGCTATGTCACCCGCACGTAACAGCCACTATGCCTTGATTCCGGTCGGGGAGTGTCAGTTTGGTATCAGAGCTTAGGTTTGGTAGTCCTACATATTTTGTGGGTATTCTAATCATTTTGATGTCTTATGTCAGAACCATGCTGCCTTGTAGAGAGCCACGTGCTTCATCTGAGTCTAATTTTCCCGATATTGCCCAACTTGGTGAAGCCATTACTAGTGCCATTTAGTCCTCACTTCGTCCTCCCCAAATGACTCATTTGGAAACTATATATAACTTAAAGTTGAATAATTTTATTGGCATTGAGGAACCCGAGGGAGCTGAGCGTTGGATCAATCATGTCGAGAAAACTTATCGAGTGATGCAGAGATGGGAATTTCCCTAAGGATAGATGGGTCGAGACGACCACTTGGCTTTTGCGTAAGGAGGCTGCATCCTGGTGGAGACATGAATCTTTTCAGTTGTCACCGAAAAAAGCCGCATATTTAGAGGTTTTTCAGCAATTATTTCAGAAGAGATTTATAGCCCCAGAGTATGTGGATCGTAAGAAGTAAGAATTCTTGCATCTAAAGCAAGGGAAAATGTCAGTTAATGAGTATTATCGAAAGTTTACTAACTTGTCCTACTATTATCCAGAGATTTCCGCAAATCCTGCGTAGATGCTTCGCCACTTTAAGTGGGGTACTTGAAAGAAGTGGCATTCTATGGTGACCACGACTCCTTGTTCTACATATTAGGAGTTTTATGAGGTTCTACTTTGGGTTGAGGATTCTGAAAACGCTCCACTTTGTCAAAAGAAAAATAACCAAAAGAAAGATAATAACCAAAAGAAAAATAATAATAAAGATAAAGGTCAATCATCACAGAGACCTCGCAAGACGCATAGTTTTAAGAAAAGTGGTACTAGTTATGGTTCTTCTAGTTGGGGCTTGAGTTCCATTGCACCGCGGAGGGGCGGCCAGTTTTCAGGAGGTTCCCGATTCCAGATTTCAGAGACAAAGAGATTCGAATAGTTCAGGTGCTCCACTTTGTCATAGGTGCAATAATCGGCATTTCGGGAAGTGTAAACAAGGTAGCAGTGGATGTTTTACTTGTGGCCAGATGGGACATCAGGCTAATCAATGCCCACAGAGCCAGCAGAAGCCCCAACTTACCTTACCATTAGCAGTTCCACTTAAGCAGGTTCCGGTCTAGTGGTTACACCCCAACAGGTTATGGTGGAACATATCATTATCAGGTTGATATAGCTCCATATTCCAGAGGACAATATCAGTACCCACACGATCCATATCATCAGAGTGGTTACTCAGTATCCAGAAGGTTACACGCTATATCCGCCATATCTAGGTGATGGATCACAGTGGTATCTCAGAGGACAATCCCTTACTTCTAGCAGTGTTGGATCAACTAGGCAACCTAACCAGCCTGGTCAGGGACGAGTCATGCAAGGACGTGGAAACCAAGGTAACAGAGGTTGTGGAGGTCGACAGCAGGCGCATGGTCGTGTCCATTATTTCACTCTACATGATGCTCAAAACAACCCCGATCTGATTATGGGTATGTTGAATATTCTTGGCCATTTTGCTAGAGTATTAATTGATTCTGGTGCCACACACTTTGTTATTTCTCATACGTTTGTTCAGACGACGCAACCCTACCCCACACATCTCAGTTACAAGTTAGAGTTTTCGATGCCTAGAGATGAGACACGTTATGTTAGCTGGGTATATCAAGGATGTCCTGTTCTGGTGGAAGACATTGGCATGCCATCTAATCTTGTTCCATTAGATATCGTTGATTTCGATGTTATTCTGGGCATAAATTGGTTACATTACAATCGTGCCAAGATGGATTGTTACGAGAAGACAGTCATTTTCCATCGGTCGGACTTGCCTGTGATTAACTTTGTGGGTGTACGTAGTGGATTAAAACACGACATCATTTCTGCCGTGAGGGCCAAACGACTATTGAGAAAAGGTTGTCAGGGTTATTTGGCTCACGTGGCATTGAACGAGGATACTCCTATCCGTGTAGAGGATGTACGGGTAGTCAGACATTTCCCTGATGTTTTCCCGGACGATTTACCTGGATTACCACCAGATAGAGAAGTAGAGTTCACTATTGATTTACTTCCAGGTACATATCCTATTTCCTTAACTCCTTATCGAATGGCTCCCACTGGGTTGAGGGAATTGAAAATCCAGTTGCAAGAATTGGTTGATAAGGGTTTCATTCAGCCTATTACTTCACCTTGGGGAGTTCCAATTTTATTTGTACGGAAAAAGGACGGGACTTTGAGGCTGTGTATCGATTATCGACAATTGAATCGGGTAACGATTAAAAATCGTTATCCATTACCGCGTATAGATGATCTATTTGACTAACTTCGAGGTATCTGCATGTTCTCCAAGATTGATTTGAGGTCTGGGTATTATCAATTAAAGATCAGAAGTGAAGATGTCCCTAATACAGCTTTTAGGACTCTATATGGTCATCATGAGTTCCTCATAATGTCATTCGGGTTAACGAATACACCTGCAACTTTTATGGACATGATGAATCGAGTATTTAAGCCATACCTCGATAGGTTCATTATTGTCTTTATTGATGATATTTTGGTGTATTCTAAGTCTAAGGTAGAGCATATTCGACATCACCCTGGTTTTGAAGAAATTGAGGGAACACCAGTTATCTACTAAGTTTAGTAAATGCCAGTTTTGGTTAGATCAAGCGGCATTTTTGGGGCATGTAATATCAGCTTAGGTTATTCAGGTGAACTCACAAAAAGTAGCTGCAGTTGAAAATTAGGAGCAACCACGAACCGTCACCGAGGTACAGAGTTTTCTCGGCTTAGGAGGCTACTACCGACGATTTGTTAAAGATTTTTCAACCATAGCTTTACCACTGACGAGCTTGACTAGAAAAGATGTTAAATTCGAGTGGGACGATGATTGTGAACGGAGTTTCTGGCATCTAAAGTATTGTCTCACTTACGCACCTGTTTTGGTGTTTCTAGACGACAGTGGTAATTTTGAGATTTATAATGATGCCTCCTTGAGTGGCTTAGGTTGTGTGTTAATGCAGCATGGCAGGGTGATTGCTTATGCTTCACGACAACTAAAGCCCCACGAGATAAATTACCCTACACACGATCTTGAGCTAGCCGTTATTATTTTTGGCTTGAAGATTTGGAGGCATTATTTATACGGGGTAAAGTGCAAGATTTTCACATATCATAAAAGCCTTAAGTACCTTTTCAACCATAAAGATCTTAACCTTCGACAGCGGAGGTGGATAAAATTGCTGAGTGATTATGATTGCACGATTGAGTATCACCCTGGTCGTGCAAACTTGGTGGCAGATGCACTTAGTAGGAAATCATGTGGCCGACTTAATACTTTACATGCTTGTTGTGTCCCTCTTCTCACAAAATTGAGATCTACTGAAATTGATTTGGGAATGGTAAATCGAGAAGAAGCCATACTTGCAAGTTTTCGAGTCAAACCAATTTTGATAAATCGTGTGCTTGAGACTCAAATGAATGATGAGGAATCTCAGGAGTTAATTCAGGCAGTTTCAGACGGGAAAAAGAAAGATCTCAGGATTCGGGAATTTGATGGCATACTTATGCAAGGAAGTCAGATGTATGTGCTGAATATTGTAGAACTAAAGAAAGATATTCTTGATGAGGCGCATATATCAGCCTATGCGATGCATCCTTGGAGTACCAAGATGTATCACATTATTTGACTTTTCTACCACTGGCTTGGCATGAAAAGAAAGATTGCTGAATATGTGAGTCGATGTGCAATTTGTCAGCAAGTTAAAGCTGAGAGGAAGAAGCTTTTGGGATTAATGCAGCCACTTCCTGATCCCTAGTGGAAATGGGAAAATATTACCATGGATTTCATGTACAAGCTTCCTCGTACATGAAATGGTTATGATGGCATATGGGTGATAATGGATCGGCTTACTAAGTCAGCACACTTTATACCAATTTAAGAGAACTATTCTTTGAGCCGATTAGCCAAGCTATTTATATCAGGGATTGTTAAATACCATGGGGTTCCGATTAGTATTATTTCTAATCGGGATCCTAGGTTCACTTCTAAGTTTTGGCTAGCTTTCCAAGAAGCTTTTGGTTTGAGATTGCTTTATAGTACGGCGTACCATCCATAGACAGATGGGCAATCTGAGAGAACTACCTGAGAGAACTATCCAGACACTAGAAGATATGCTAAGATTTTCGATATTGCAGTTTGGCGACGCTTGGTATAAGCGTTTGATTGAGTTTGCCTACAATAACAGCTACCATTCTAGTATCGGTATGTCACATTTCGAGGCACTTTATGGTAAGTCTTGTCATACTCCACTATGTTGGTCAGAAGTTGGTGAGAGGGTGTTAGTGGGCCCTGAGATTGTTGATGAGACTACCCAAAATATTTAGGTAATTAAAGCTAACCTGAAAACGGCTCAGGATCGACAGAAGAGTCTTGCTAATAAACATGTCACTGACAGAGTATATAAAGTTGGAGATTGGGTATTTCTGAAGCTATCCCCGTGGAAAGGCGTGGTGCTATTCGGTAAGAAAGGTAAGTTAAGTCCTCGATACATTGGACCGTACCAGATCACCGAGCGAGTTGTGAAGTCGCCTACAGACTTGAGTTACCTCCAGAACTATCAGGGGTGCATGATGTTTTTCATGTCTTTATGCTTTGTCATTGTGTCTCTGATCCGTCACATGTGATACCTCCTCAACCATTAGAAATTAATCCAGATTTGACATACAATGAGGAGCCAGTGACGATTTTAGATTGGAAGGATAAGGTTCTTAGGAACAATACTGTGCGCATGGTGAAAGTTTTGTAGAGAAACCATTTAGTGGAGGAAGCCACTTGGGAGACGGAGGATCGTATGCGAGATTTATATCCACGCCTATTTTATAGATATTAATGTGTTGTTATGCTAGTGTATAGAAATTTTGGGGACAATTTTTTTTTAAAAGGGGTAGGTTGTGACGACCCGTCCCGAATAAATACATATTTTATCCTCAAATATGTGAAAATGATGATTATGCCCTCATTGGCTGGGTGATGTGGATATACGTATATAGTTTTAAATTATTTTTCCCGTTAATGTGATTAAATTGCACTCGACGTCATGAGAGCTTTGACACGAGCTAGGCTCGAATTAGAGATATAACGAGAAAGTTATGAATATTTAGGTTCGTAAATGAGTAAATTTTGGACTAATTATATAGGCACCTATTCTTTTGGGCCCAATCAGATCATATTATTTTCTTCTATTGCCCAATCCCCACATAAACACGTACAACTTCACCCTCTCCTTCCTTCTTAAATTTTCTCTCGTCAGTACAATCGAGAGACCATCACTTATAACCCTGTAGACATCAAAATTTCGGTGAAATAAATGTTGATCAATACTTAAAATTTCAATGGTCACGTATCACATAAATTTTACACGTATCATGTAACTTAACAAAAAATCAAACAAAATCAGAAAAGTCATCAAATAGGACATGTGTCAACACTTGGCAGAAATGATTTATTTCATCTGAATGTTATATTCAAAATTAGGCCTTGAAAAAGTCTATAAATAAAAGCCAATTTCATTCTTTTCACCAATTCACATCACACCAAAACCTTGAAGCTTTGAAACTTTAAAGCTCTCAAGCAAATCCCAAAGGATCAAGAAAGCCCTCTTCGTTCTTCGTCAAATCCTCCTTTAAGATTAAGCCCCGACGGCCATTGAAGAAACTTCCCTCAACCTTCAAGATCAAGCCCCAACGGCCCTTGAAGAAAGTGTTCATCATTCATCATCCGTTCGTCCTAAGATCAAGCCCCCTACGGCCCTTTGGATCAACATCAACAAATCCACACACCCGTTCTTCAAGATCAAGCCCAAAACCTCTTGAAGATCCGTTCATTAACCGTTCATCCTAAGATCAAGCCTCGACGACCCTTTGGATCAACAACATCAACAAATCCCCACAACTGTTCATCCCTAGATCAAGCCCCGACGACCCTTTGGATCAACAACTCATTCACAAATCTACACCTTTTGAAGATAGAATTAGAGGACCAAATTACAAAGATTGTGACCTGCAAATTCATTAATTCTGCAAAATATATTTTGTACACGTGTTCTTGTTTCAGGAAAATTCGTGTTTACAAATTTGGCACGCCCAGTGGGACAATCTCTACCTCTTATCTCTTTCTTCATTAAGGAATCCGAACACACCTCAAAATTCATGGCATCAAGCAAGGGAAAAGCCATTCTAGCAACCACCAAGGGAAGGATCTTGAGCACTTCCAGCGCGAACGAACAATCCATCGGCTCCACAACTGCTCCTTAACATGCCGCTTCAAAGTTGGTGCCATTAAGGGAGCAAGGGAAGCATAAAATGCGCGGGTCCATCATCAACCTGACCTCGCTGAGGGCATCGAAGCATGCTGTTAAGGCGCACAAGAAAACATCCCAAAACAGCCAACGGGGTTCTTTGTCAGCATTCTGGATGTTTGAAGGAAAATCGCGTTTATTGGTTGCATAAGTCATGACCATCGGTGTTACCTCCATTGAAGAACAATTAGCTCAAATAAGTGAAGCAATTGCAAGGTTCACAAGAACCGCAAAGGAGAAAGACTTGTAAATCACCGCATTCATCAACGGATTGGAGCGCGCATGACAAAAAAGTTGACCGCGACCCAAAGGTTGATCCACTAAAGAGAGAAGCCAATGAAGAAGAGAAACCTCTGGTGGAGAAAGTCGAGGAGAAGCCAGACCAAGCAACGACATTCATAGGCTCTCTTTCCATACAACATATCCAGGACATGATTGCCAATACTGTCAGAACACAGGTGTGAGACACTTCACAGAATGCACTGCTGTACTCAAAGTCATACACCAAGAGGGTTGATAGCTTGCAGATGCCAATGAGTTATTAACCGCCAAAATTCATATAGTTCAATGGAAAGGGAAACCCAAAACAACTTGTCGTCTATTTCATTGAAACTTGCAACAATGTTGGGACAGAAGGAGACTACCTCGTTAAGCAGTTCATGTGCTCGCTAAAAGGTAACGCCTTTGACTGGTACACCGACCTCGAGCCCGAGTCTATCTACAGTTGGGATCAGCAAGAAAGGGAATTCATCAACCGTTTCTACAGCACTCGTCGCACTGTGAGCATGCTGGAGCTGACCAGTACGAAACAGTGGAAGGATGAACCTGTCGTCGACTACATCAATAGATGGTGTTCATTAAGTCTGGATTGCAAAGATCGGCTTTCTGAAACCTCTGCCATTAAGATGTGCGTTCAAGGCATGCAATGGAGACTACGCTACATCCTTCAAGGCATCAAACCATGAACTTTTGAAGAGTTAGCCACCCACGCCCATGATATGGAGTTAAGCATCACCCATCATAGGAAGAAAAAACCGATCGCCAGTTACAAGAACGACAAAGTTTTAGGGCCAAAAGTGGATAAGGCTGTGTGGAAACCCACCAAGGAAGCAATGACAGTCAACACAACTCCAGTCAAAATCTCTACACAAGGCGATTTAAACTGAAGCTTTTCGTGATAAAAAAATGCGTAGAAGTACTTTGAAAAAACTTGAGGAGAAGACTTATCCATTCCCCGATTCTAATATGGTTGCCATGTTGAAAGACTTGCTTGACAAATAAGTGATCGACCTACCTGAGTGCAGACAGCCAGAAGAGATGAATCGTACTGACAGTCCAAGGTACTGTAAATTCCACCGCTTCATCAGTCATTGGACAGAAAAGTGCTTCGTGCTGAAAGATCTCATCATGAAGCTGGCTCAGAAAGGAATCATCAAGCTAGATCTTGACGATATGGTGAAGTCAAACTATACCATTGTCACTTCTGGCTCTTTCGACTCAAAATCTTCACCTCAACCATTAGGGGTATGCTCTAAAACCATATCAGTCAAGTGAAGTGAAGTTGAAGGATGGATTTATGTCACTCCAAAGAAAATGCACAAGAAGTATACGTCTCCTCCATAAGTTCACCAATTAGAAAGGGGGCAAAACAACTTTCTTCAACCTCCAAGGCTATATGAAAGTGTTGAGGATGATGAAATTGTGACACGAAGATCGTCCGTTGCCATCACAATGCGCAATTTTTCCCCAAAGACTTCTTCAATCACTCAGTCAAGACTCTTTGCTATGAAGATTGCAAAGAATGCCTCTTCAAGATCGTTTGACAAATTCACAAAACTCCTCGTTCACACGAGCCCATAAGGCGACAACAAACGTTCCTTGCCTACATGAGCTGAAACTGTAAACGGCACCAAAATGCTCATTGTCTGCACGAGCTGAAACTACAAATAGCACCAAAACGTTCATTGCCTGCAAGAGCTGAAACTGCAAACGGCACCAAATGCTCATTGCCTGCACAAGCTGAAACTGCAAACGGAACCAAATGCTCTTTGCCTGCACGAGTTAAAACTGCAAATTGCACCAAGACGTTCCTGGCCCGCAAGAGCATAAACTGTGTACGACAAAATAAAAAAAAATAAAAAAAAACATCACCCATTTGAACTATGTTATGACTTGATCTCTTCTTTGGAAGGGTACGTAGGCAGCTCAAATGTTCAATTTCGAGTTTAGTCACATCAAAATAAAAAAATAAATGTTTTATTCAAGGTGGTTAACAAAAGTCAATTTATTACAAAGGCAACAATTTTTCTTCATACATAATTTAAAAAAATAAATGAAAAAAGAGCAATCTGTAGCACGCATTTTCCTTATGGACATGGTGGTGCCTCCACAAACCTTGCCAAAGAAAGCCCTGGAAGATCTACCAAAGAAATCCTCTCCCAGGTCAGCTCTTCAAAACCATTGCCCAAAAGCCAAGCCTAAGCCCATTCTCTACCAGACCTCTTCAAAGCTGCCGAGACAGGTGATTCTTCAGCGTTTGAATCTCTCTCACAAAAATAGCTTGCGAATACAGCCTTCTACTACGACATCAAGTCACAAGTCAAGTCGGCGATGTCGCCACTTACTCTTTCTAGAATCGACGCATCAAAGGCTCGAATCCTCATCAACCGTCCCATCCGAGCCCTTATTCAGCAGCAACAGCACCTTAGGTGGCCTCAAACTCCCAGATCCCCTTTTCTGTTACAACGGCAGAGGCGAAGACATTGCCGAAGGCTTTTCTCATTTGTAGATAAGTATGATTGGATGCTCATGATCGTCGGGAAGCTTAGGTCATAGAGCAGGTGTCATTGGATGGGCATCCTGCAATGTTAATTCAAAAAGTGTCTGAACAGGAGCCTCGAAAAGAGACGATTGCTCAGAAGACCTGACACTTACAAAATCAGGCCGGTCCAGGTTTATGTTCGGCTCAATCTCATCTTAAGTCGCCGTCTCACCACCTTCGTTCTAGCCAACTGAAAGGACCGGTGAGATTCCCGGATGTGTCGCACCTTCATCGCCAAATCCATCATCAAATTCATTTCAAGCTCGAGCCCTTCAATCAAAGCAGCCACTTGTAGATTATAAACTTATCCAGCAACATCTTCAATAAAACAATCCCATCTCAAGTTTGCTCATCTGTCTTGTTGCTGGCGGTTGCTGTTGTTGTAGAGACCGAGATGATCAACGGAGGTGCGGCGTTGTAACGGGAATTTCCTTACGTGGGTTTCCTAAAAAAGACGAAGAAGATGAGCTTTTGCTGTTGCTGAGAAGCGGCCGATCAATTTTTCCCTCTGGGTTTTGATTTGGGCATCTGTGTTGCTTGCCTGGTTTGCGACTTCCATGGACGCAAATGCTGCTGCTACGACGGTGGCTGATTTCATTAGAGCCTCATGTGGCTTGAAGATTGTGATTGTGCTTCGAAACTTCGATTAGCCTAATGAAGCTGTGTTGTTTGCTTTTGCCACACTTCCGGTTATTGAGCTTCGAAGGGCTTAGAAGGATCAACGGGGACTTGTGGCACTAGTTATGAATGGCGGACTTAAGGACAAGGTTGGAGATTGCGGAGGACAAATCTAATGGCGAAGAACTTTAGTGACCGCTGTTAAACGACTAGCCGATTGTAAAGCTCGAGGCTTTACATTACCTCAGGCTCGTCATTCTTGCCACCGTGATCGAAATCAGCGAAGAGCTTCAATGATCGCTGTCAAACGACTAGCAGGTCGTGAATCTTGACGCCTTACACTCTGCCTCAAGCTTCAGTTGCTTCTGCACCTCCGCCATGGCTGCTTCCTTTGACTGTGATAAACAAAACCAAAGTTTGTCAACTCACATCTACTTGCCTCCGTTGCTTTGCACTACCTCAAGCTATTGTGGCACTCCTCCTTGCCGAAACTGCCATGCCCTCTGCAAGCTTTTCCTCTCTCGCTGCAGGTGGTCGCCTTTCATCCCATACAGCACACACACATATATATAAAAATCATAAAAAAAAAAAATTAAAAAAAAAAACTATTTGTGCGGTGACTTTACAAATAATGGTCTCCAGAGAAGTAAATGAAAATGGTTCGTATGCGGAGAAAGCAGTACATAAGCCCACTAAGGAACAACTGTGCCATCTTCAAGCCACTCATAATTGCATGCTACTATTAGAAGGCTCCTTTTTTTTTTTTTGGTAATTTCTCAGAGACATCAATAGACATGCTTTATTTTATTTGGTGTATTGTGCTAAATACAAATGAAGCATTTATTTCACTAAGATGTGGTACTTCCTTTTTTTTTTTTCTAATTATATTTTCAAAATGATGATGTGTACCATCCCATAACCTTTCTTCTTTTTTTTTATTTTTTATTTTATTTTTATGGTGCCTAATGCACCATCCTCCCCATTTTGACTTTCTAATAGTAGCATGCAATTATGAGTGGCTTGAAGATGGCACAGTTGTTCCTTAGTGGGCTTATGTACTGCTTTCTCCGCATACGAACCATTTTCATTTACTTCTCTGGAGACCATTATTTGTAAAGTCACCGCACAAATAGTTTTTTTTTTTAATTTTTTTTTTTATGATTTTTATATATATGTGTGTGTGCGCTGTATGGGATGAAAGGCGACCACCTGCAGCGAGAGAGGAAAAGCTTGCAGAGGGCATGGGAGTTTCGGCAAGGAGGAGTGCCACAATAGCTTGAGGTAGGAGGAAACAGCACAACAAATTCAAAGATGATACCATTCTTCCCCAAAGATGATACCAGATGCCTGGAGTACATATGACCCAGGAGGAAACAGCACAACAAATACATGTGCTGATTCATTCACCGCTTCTTCAAAAGCAAAGGTATCTCATATCATCAAGGTCAAAAGCAAAAGTATCTCATATCATGCTCTTTCCCTGTCTTTTTCTTTGTCCTTGTTCTTACTCGCATGGCAAAGTAAAAGAAGCAATCAGCCGGCACTTGGAGTCAGTCTTCCGATCTGGAGCCAACTGCCTGGGATCTATTCCTGATTGCTTACCTAGCGTTGCTCTCGAGTAGTCATCTTTCAAAATTTGATGCGTGATTTACTTGACACTCAAATTAAACCCTCGTTTGACAATTGTAGTAGAATGGATAAGTGAGGGATCGTTCTGGACCGGGGATTAGGAGGGATTGTTAATCACTTGGATTTGACTCAAAAACGTAAAATAACAATATGAATGTATTTCTAACTAATCTAACACTTTAAAATAAATGGGGGATTGGTTTTGGATGAATTTAAACTAAAACAGAAACTTGGAATTAAAACAGATTCTAAAAACGAAATTAATGAAATAGAATGATGAACAACTAGTTAGAGGATTCCTTATCCACACATGAACATAAGCATATAAATTGACTCCCAGTTATGACTTCAACAAACGATGAATGACAATGCTCCAAGTTAATTAGGTTCGCTTAAACTAACTTTCATATTTCCCTAGATTCATTGGATTGAATGGGATACGCATTACAACCAAATTATTCCTAATCAAAGTCCCTAACCATGGAATACGCATGATAGAGACATTCAACAAAGATCATTAAGTTCAACGGAAATCATAAACATCGACTAGGCATTCATAACTATGGAATACGCATGTTAATCCAGCCTAGGGTTTACTAAACACAATCGTGACTAGCGATCTTTACTACTCATGAATATAAGTTCATAACGATTAGGTGAAATTCCCTTATATCCTAGCATCAAGTTTAGACATGCAAATTAAGTGTCGACCCTCAACCCACATACATAAACAAGTTCTTAATCAAAACAGAAAAGTAACCCACATCTAAAGTTCATGAATTCATAACTGGAGTAAATCAAATCATAACCAACATATGTCCATGGCTTCAAATTCACCTCTAACTACAAAGAAATTAGTTTCACATGTTTAACATAATTGAATAACAAGTTAAATTAAACATGAAAACAGAAACAAGAAAAGAAAGAACGAATGGATGGAAAGTTTGCTACGGGTTCATCTCCACATATGTTATACTTGCATAATGAAACGATTTCCAATTGCATTTCAATAAATCATTAATTCTCAACGCCCCGGGTTAATTAGGTCCGCTTAAATTAACCGTCAAGTTTTCCTTAAGTTAATGAATTGGATGGGTTAGCGCAACGCAATTCACAACATTCTCCAAAAGTCCTTTACGTGAAAAGCACAATAAAGATACAATCAAAGATCATTAAGCATCATGAAAACTATAAGTGTTGACGAGGCATTCGTTACTATGGAATACGCATGAAACTTATGCCAAGAATTCGTTTAACGCGATTGTTTATAAGCAACCTCCACTACTTGTGAATATAAGTTCGTAACTATTAGGTGAAACTCACTTATATTCTAGCGTCATATTCATGCATGAAAATTAAGCGCGCATTCTCAATAAACATACATAAATAAGTTATCAATCAAACGGTTAAACAAATTGAATCCACAACTTATGAAACGCAATTAGAAGTAATCAAATCAAAATGCAAGCATAAACATATATTTCGAATCACCCCCTAGCTAAAGGGGGTTTAGTTTATTATAACTTTGAAATCAAAGAAACACCTAAACATTCCAACAACTCAAACTTGAATTGTATGAACGTTTAGGCCCTCTTCTCTTCCATTCCTCATACGTACAAACAAAGAGAATTGAATTTAAACATTGAAATCAAAGAAACACCTAAACATTCCAACAACTCAAACTTGAATTGTATGAACGTTTAGGCCCTCTTCTCTTCCTCTTTATTGAAGAATAAGGTCTAGGGATAATTGGTTTGGGGGATGGAAGTGTGGAATGGAAAAGGAGTGGTGGAGAAGTGGAAGGGGAATGGAGAAATGGTTTTTGGATTACAAGGGAACTCACGGCTAGGGGAGGGAATGGAAGTGTTTGAGGGGTGTTGTGTATGAAATGAGATATGAGATGTGCATGAATGAATGAATGCTAGGGTATTTATAGGGGTAGTGGAGGGAACATATGGCTGTTTGTTTAAGCATTTGTGTGGAGGAATGATGGAAAAACATGGTGGAAAGCTGGAATGTGGAATGGTGCCCACGGCAAAGTGTTTTGGGGATGGTTCTTTGTGGTTGTGATGCATGTGATTGCATGTTAAGGTGTGTGATGATGAGTGTAAGTGGAATAAAGAATGAATGAAGGCATGTGAATTAGGTGGAATGCTGGAATGATGAAGGGGATACATGGCAAAGGTGTCAATGGTGCTGAAAATGCATGTGAATTCATGCTGGAATTGCATAAGCAAGCTGGAAATGGGAGTGAATGCCACGGGTTAGGGTGTGGGATGAGTGTTTTGTGGTGCAATGATGAAGGATGCATGAGGAATGGATGCAATGATGAAGGAATAATCTGAAAATGCATGTGAATGCATGCTGGAAATGGGAGTGAATGCCACGGGTTAGGGTTGTTTGTTTGATGATAATGCATGTGATGGGTGGGAACAAAGGGGGAAACATGGCACAAGGGTGCTTGAGGGAATGATTGAATGTGCATGTGGAATTAGAGAATGAGTGGTGTGTAATGATGAAGTGAATGTATGTGGAAATGCAAGGTGGAAAGCTGGAAATGTGAATGAAGGCCACGGCAAGGGTGAATGGTGCTGTTTTGTGTATGAATGATTGTTGTTTTGCATGTGACATTGTTTGTGGAATGTAAGATGGATAGGGTGAATGATTATGTGTGAATGCATGTGACTTGCGGCTGCAAAGAGAAGGAGAAAAGTTGGAATGTGTTGATGTGTATTGCACGGCAAAAGGGGGGGTGAGAAATGATGGCATGAAAGTGAAGGGATTAGTGGTGCATGTGCATGTGTTTTAGGTTGTTGTTGTGATAAGTGATAAATGAATGATATGTTAAGTGATAAATGAATGATATGTGGTGAGTGATAAGTGAATGGAAGTGATAAGTGAATGGTTTGATAATTGATAAATGAATGATATGCTAAGTGATAAATGAATGATATGTTAAGTGATAAATGAATGATATGTGGTGAGTGATAAGTGAATGGAAGTGATAAGTGAATGGTTTGATAATTGATAAATGAATGATATGCTAAGTGATAAATGAATGATATGTTAAGTGATAAATGAATGATATGTTAAGTGATAAATGAATGATATGTGGTGAGTGATAAGTGAATGGTTTGATAAATGAATGCTTTAAGTGTTTAAAATAGGGAACAAAGCCCTTCCTTGCATGGCAAGGAAGGGAGACACAAGGAAACACACGACAATGTCCTAAGGTTGCCAGGAATGTTGTTTTTGTGTTCTAAAATGCGTAGGAGTCTTCAATGATGCTTAAACATGAGGTCTTTTAGGATTTAACTTTCCTACTTCAAGTCTTTAATTTCGTCCATCCTCTTGGCTCCAAGCATATGATATCCATTCCAATCTCTAATTTGCTCCAAAAGGCTCCAAAAGGCATCCTTTTGCATACCTTGCCCTTAGAACCTGAAAACACACAAAAGAAGCATAAAGGACTAAAATAACTAGAGAAACATAACGTAAATGCACGAGAACAAGCCATTTAAGTCGCATGAATATGCTCCTATCAACGCCCCAGTACATGGCGGAACTCCAAGGAGAAGAGGCACCAGAGGTTGATTATTTGAAGCCTCAATACTTGGTCGAGCTCTAGATAACAAAGGCAAAAGGTGCATCTGGAGCTGATCGAGTTTCCTTTTCAGAGTCCTACAACTGATCGAGTTTCCTTTTCATGTTCGTCGAATAATTATTTGCAAGCAGGTGCCAATCTCTATTCTTGTGCTTGAGCTGTCTGATCTCTTGTTTAAGATTTGCCACCTCGGCCGTCAATGATTCAACTTGGCGAGTTCGAGCAAGCAGATGTTGGCCCATATTAAACGCAGAGCTAACGCATTGAACACTGAAAGCCAGGGAGTTTTAGATAGCCAACTCAGCGGTCCGTCTTGAAAGTAGCCTATTATCTCTAGGAGTAAGGAGGTTCCTAGCTACTACTTGAGTCGTTGTTACATCCCTCATCATGGAGTCTTCAACCATAAGAGGGCCAATTGAAGAAAAGAAGGATGGACGCCATACATTTCCCTAACGCGGCACGCCTGTATCGCTCTCGAGACTCAAATCTAAGCAGATGTTAGGCGGGTAGGCCATTTTCCAAAAAAAAAAAAGGTAAAAGAAAAAGGTTAGATGGAGTAAAATCTCAAAAATACACTAGAGAAAATTTTCACGAGCAGGCAATCTTCAAAGTGTGCATGTTGGATGTGATCGATACCTCTATAAAAAGGAAGGGCAACACAACCACCAATCCAAAAATCGAAGAAACACCACTCTCCGAATTTCAAAAGCCAAATTTTCTTGCATAAAATCCGTCAACATTTTTTAGACGCAACGTCAGCTTGTTAGATGACACATGCAACTTTGTCAAAGATCTCTGATAAAGTTGAAAACGCGTAGAGTTCACTATTCCAACTACCACACTTTTACCTACAAGCGTGGGTGACAAGGCCGCACCCGCACCCCTACCCGCTGTTGTAAAAACCCTATATATGTCGACCTTCATCCTCCATGGCAAAATACACTTCCAAAACGCATGACTCTTCTTCCTTGCCAAGAATGCTTCTGCAACCAAACCTCCCAACGTACTCAGTTTCTTTCCTCCTGAAAACACCTTTTCAACCATGTCACACCAGAGCAAAAGTATCTCATATCATCAGGGTCGAAAGAAAGAATATCTCATAGCATGTCTTCTCCATGTTCTTTTCTTTATTCTTGTTCTTCCCTGCAGAACAAGGAGAAAGAGAACGATAAGTCGACATTTGGAATCAAGCTTCTCGTCAGGAACCGATTGCCTGGAACCCCTTCCCTGATTACTTACCTAGCACTGTTCTCAAGTACTCATCTTCAACTGTTGATGTACTTCCAAAGAAGATGCCAGATACTTGGAGAATGGATGAGGCAAGTGGAAGCGGTAAACCGACGCATGCGGAGACAAGCGCAACAAATACATGTGTTAATTCATCTGCTACTTCTTCAAAAGCAAAAGTATCTCATATCATCAGGGTGGAAAGCAAAGGTATCTCATATCATGTTTTTTTCCTTAGCTTTTCCTTTGCCCTTGCTCTTACCTCAAGACGAGGGGAAAGAAAGCAAGCTGTTGGAACCTGAAATCAAACTTCCGATCTGGAACTAATTGCCCGGAACCTTTGCCTGGTTGCTTACCTAGCATTACTCTTGAGTGCTCGTCTTCAACTGTTGATAGGCCTCGAATTTCCTCAGCAAATACTTCAGGACAATTGATATGATGTTGGCTCTTTACACTAAAGCTGCTAAGCATGGATGAGTCGCATAGAGGTGATGCTCTGAAGAACCATTTAAAGGCAAAAGGTTGTGCACCACTTCTGCTATGCAAAAGAAACAAGCAGCGAAGAATGCAGCATGATGAGCTATAACTAATCACTATAGCACGATGCCCTTCTCTGCAGAACCGCATAATCCAAACAGATGAGTCTAAGTCAAATCCAAGCTTGACATCGTTACTCCAATCGAAGAGCTCAAGAATCCTCGATGGCCCTTGAAGAAATCGCAAGTCTGATTCAAGATCAAGTGTCCACCACCCTTGAAGATCATACCGTTAACCAAATTGCTTAGGTATGAATTGGAAAGATTGAACAAAGAAACAGACCATCACCTTCACCTCGTGCCTACTTGCCATGTGTTCGAATCCTGAAACTACTCATGATCCTATTTAAATTCAAGATCAAGCCCCAACGACCCTTGAAGAAATCACAAGTTCGATTCAAAATCAAGTGTCCACCACCCTTGAATCAAATTCAGCTCCACATAAAATGAGTAAATTCAGACATTTGGTGCAAGTCTGGCAGAAGAAACTCCCCAGCCCAGTTTAAGAATAAGCTTGTAGAAAGTCAACAATTGGAGGAAACCAGAAAATCCTCCAACCCAGTTTAGGATCAAAGTTGTGGAAAGTCAACAAGCGCAACAAAATACGTGCCGATTCATCTACTACCAAAGCCAAAGATCATCTACCACGTGAAGCTCCTTGTGGTCCAATTTCATTCAAGATTAAGCCTCGACAGCCTTGAAGAAATTTCAAACAAAATTCAAGAACAAGCCTCAACAGCACTTGAAGAAAACTTTCAGCCCAATTCAAGATCAAGCCTCGACGACTCTTGAAGAAATTTCCAGTCCATTTCAAGATCAAGCCTTGAAGGCCCTTGGATCGACATCTACATTAAGGGACTTCAAAACGCATCTCCTACACGTGACAAACACATGTATTCGACACGCCTTGAAGTGGGGGCATTTGTAGACATCGAAATTTCGGTGAAATAAATGTTAATTAATAATTAAAATTTCAATGTTCACGTATCACATAAATTTTACACGTATCATGTAACTCAACAAAAAATCGAACAAAATCAGAAAAGTCATCAAATAGGACATGTGTCAACACTTGGCAGAAATGATTTATTTCATTTGAATATTATATTCAACATTAGGCCTTGAAAAAGTCTATAAATAGAAGCCAATTTCATTCATTTCACTTCACCAATTCACATCACACCAAAACCTTGAAGCTTTGAAACTCTAAAGGTCTCAAGCAAATCTTGAAGGATCAAGAAAGCCCTCTTCGTTCTTCGTCAAATCCTCCTTCAAGATTAAGCCAAGATGGCCATTGAAGAAACTTTCCTCAACCTTCAAGATCAAGCCCTGAGGGCCCTTGAAGAAAGTGTTCATCATTCATCATTCGTTCATCCTAAGATTAAGCCCCCAACGGCCCTTTGGATCAACATCAACAAATCCATACACACGTTCTTCAGGATCAAGCCCAAAACCCCTTGAAGATCCGTTCATCAACCGTTCATCCTAAGATCAAGCCCCGACGGCCCTTTGGATCAACAACATCAACAAATATACACAACTATTCATCCTTAGATCAAGCCCTGACGATCCTCTTGATCAACAGCTCATTCACAAATCTACACCTTACGAAGATAGAATCAGAGAACCAAATTACAAAGAGATTGTGACCCGCAAATTCATTAATACTACAAAATATATTTTGTACACGTGTTCTTGTTTCAGGAAAATTCGTGTTTACAAACCCTAACTAAACGTCGCGGATCGAATTGTTGAAGTCCACCATCGTATTCCTCATAACCTCATGAGTTGAGTGATACCTTTTGGCCGTGGAACGGGTCACGGGAACCTAAGCACTCTTGAACTCCAACGAGGTGGTTGTTGCTCCGTCGTGATCGAGGCCTTTTTCCAAGTTTTTAAGGCTCGAGGAAGCTCCTAAACAAATTTATAGAAACCTTATAAGGGATTTGGGACAAAGTTGACGTCAGAGTAGGTGTTTTCGAGAAGTTCCAGTTTAGCCGGATTTTCCAACAGTTTTTCCGACCGTTTTCTGTCGGTTTTAGGACTTTAAATAGGTAAGATGATGTTCTTCTTGTTGAGAGCTTCAAATCCATATAAAATTCATGAATTTTAGTTGAGAAATGAAGTAGTTATAAGCTTGCCGTTAGGGATTCCGTCAGTGTGCCAGGCACGTACCTGCTTGTGGCTGGCGCGTGAAGGCGCGTGGGACATCAGAAAATATTTCTAAAAATATAGG
The DNA here is from genome assembly GCF_041283825.1 of Pyrus communis. Lineage (NCBI taxonomy): Eukaryota > Viridiplantae > Streptophyta > Magnoliopsida > Rosales > Rosaceae > Pyrus > Pyrus communis. The sequence goes on from NC_142567.1 coordinate 16,517,367, forward strand.
GATGCTCGTGGTATTGAGTAGGTCACGATGGTATATTCAAACACCCCAATTGAGCAACGTATGAGAAGTTATTACACGGTTTGGTTATGTGTTTTAAATTAACGTTAAATTAGTTGTTTCACATATAGGTGAGATGTTTCCAAAGGACGAGCGTAGCCAGGCGACGCTTGAGGGTTACGACCATGCTACATACTAGTGAATGGGCTTTTGGTTTTCTATATATACGTCTATATGCTTTACATTTTCCCAGAAACTGTTTTAAACGAGCGTATTCTTCTAAATGCCATGTCATGCTTGCACTCCATTTTATTATATGCATTAGCATGTGTATGCATAACATTGTATGACGTTGCGGAGGCCAGGTAAGTTTCAGGTGAGTACTATGTGATGATAGTGGTTGCATTGTTTATGATTATGCGTAGATGCATTTAGAGCTCATTATCATGTACCCCGGTGTTAGTGTTCCTGCCCGTGGCCAGGGCACAATCCTTCACGTGATGTTCACCTCCCGCACTACACGCTCACCTTGGATCTAAGTTTGGTGTACAGCCTTGTTGTACAGACCACATTAGGTGGTTCCAACTCGTAGGTGACCCATGATTATTCGCACAGCCATCACGTGATCGTAGCACTTAAGCGTACTTATTTACACCCAACCCTGTTGTACATACCACAATCAGTGGTTCCGACTTGTGTGTTGGAATTGGTTTATGAGCTATAGGTTCAGCTGTACAGGTCACGTTAGGTGACTTCGACTGGCATATCATTTTTTATTAATTCACATCACCTGGCTTACATATTTGTTACTGAGATACTTGGCATGGCATATACTTTGATTTTCATTGCGCTCAAGCATGATTTTTATATACATATGTATTATTATTTTCTGAGAAATTATACGGGTTTTACGGTGAGGGGTTATTATTTTTGGAAAGAGAAATGGTTTTAAAAAGCTTTGTTTTTTACTACTCACGTTTTCTATTTTGCGCCCATCCAGGTTCTAGTTAGACGTTCATGTTGGTGGCTTACGAGGACTCTACGGCGGTTCTGATGATGTGAAAATTAACTTGACACACAAATTAAACCCTATTTGTGACAATTGTAGTATATATGTAAGTAGGGATCGTTCTAGACCGGGGATTAACTAGGGATGCTAATCAACACAAATAAGACTCAAAAACACTAAACTAGACTCTATAAACTCAAAACTAACTTAAAACACTCAAAACTGCAACAAACAATCAAAAAGACTCAATTTTAGACCTAACAAGTGATTTTGACGAAAATAAAACTTAACTTGACTCAAAAGACTAAATGAAAACAGATTTTGACTCAAATAACAAGACTAAATGAAAGGGAGATTGTTTTTGACGAAATTAAAACTTAAAACAGAAACTTTGCATAAAACACTTTGTAAAAAACGAATTTGGGTGAATTAAATGGGTGAAAGGATAGTTAGAGGGTACTTCTCCACACATGACATATGCATACAAACCCATTTCCAGTTATTATTCCTTCAGACTATGAATGACAATGCCCCAAGTTAGTTGCATCACACAACTAACCATTAGATTTTCCTTATTCCATTGAATTGAATGAATAAGCATTACAACCAAATTATCTTTCTCAAGTTCTTTATATGAAACGCATAATAAAGATACATATCAAAAGACATTAAGTTTTGTGAAAATCTTAAGCATTGACAAGGCATTCATCACTATGAAACGCATGAGACTTATACCAAGGATTTACTTAACACGATTGTGACTAGCAACCTCCACTACTTGTGAATATAAGTTCATAACGATTAGGTGAAGCTCCCTTATACTCTAGCATCAAATTCATGCATGCAAATTAAGTGTTGACTCTCAACCAACATACATAAACAAGTTTTAATAACTCAGATAAGCAAATCACATTCAAGACTCAAGAAACAATAACTGGATGTAATCAATTCATATAAAACATATAATCATGGCTTCGAATTCACCTCTAACTAAAAAGAAATTAGTTCCACATGTTCATCATAATTGAAAACCAAATTAATATAAACATTGAACTAAAACTAAGGATAGAATACACCTAGAAACACTCCACACTCCAATGGCATGCACGACACTCCCTTGGATGGTAGATTGCACAAGTCCTCTTCTCCTTCCTTCCTTGCTTGCGGCACTAGGGTGATGTGGTGTGAATTATGATGTTTCATGGTTGAATGTATGAATGAATGAATGAGTGAATGGATGGATTGAATGGTGCGGCAAACACTTGTATTTATAGGGCTAGGGAATACACAATTTCTGAAGGGAAAAGGATTTCACAATCCTAGGAGGAAAGGGTTAATGCTTTCAGAAACCAAGGGGGAAAGGGATAGGGAATTTCGCCAGAAATTAGGGCTTCTAGAAACTAGGTATTTTGTGGCAAAAATTAGACTTCTAGAAGGGATAAAGGGCAGATTTCTAGAAGAACTTAGGCTAAGGGGTGCGGCACCTTTGTAGGAGAGGGATTACAACTCCTAAACCTTCAAGGAACGGCATATATGCAGCACATAAAGGATTAGGCTTCTAGAATCTAAGTTATGTGTTTAAATGTATATCTAATCCCTTCTAAATAGCTAGAATTAAGGCACAAACTGATTTGGATAAGATAAGATAGGATAGGATAAGGTTGGTTAGGATAGGATAAGTTAAAGTTGGATAATGTTCCTTATTTCTTGCTCTTTCCTTATCTTTTTTGTATTTGAACTTCTTTCTCCAGATTTGTAACATTTCCTAGCCTCTCTTAACTTCAATTTCGTCCATCCACTTTGCTCCATAGTTAAGCTATCCAATCTATGCCGAAAACTGCTCCAAATGGCTCCAAAATGCACTTTCTTGCTTCTTTTGCCATTAGGACCTATAAACATACGAAAATAGCTTAAAAGACTATAATAAGTAGTAATTAACTAACTAAATGCAAGGAAACAACATAGCTAAGTAGCATAAATATGCTCCTATCAAATTCCCCCACACTTAGCGTTTGCTAGTCCTCGAGCAAAACAAAACAAAACAACAAAACATAACCTAAACCTTCCAACAATTGCCTCAGGGATTTCCAATGCAACATGACATATTAAAGATCACCACTCACATAAAGTTTAGTTATCTCCACCCTCAAGCACATACTTAATCATAGTTACCACTCACTAGCTCGCATTTAATCAAATAAAACATGATTTTGAATGTAGTAACATGCCTTAGAGAATTCCCTCAATTCCTCACTGGATACACTCTATTTTCACACAGATTTTCTGACTACACTCCCTACACTAAGTATATGTGAGAGGATTGATGTAACCATGTAGACTAATACTCACATGTATAATCAAAGAAGGCACTTTCTGGAATTATTAACATGACTATGATCTCATGAATGGAATGCCACTACTTAGACGCTAGAACTAGGGATACCATATGCTCAAACCAATTTTAAACTCCACATATTGAAACACATAACAATCAAGATAGAAGTCTAAATGTTGTAACGGGGCTAAGGTATTGGCTAACAAAGAAAGGTAAGGATAAACAAAAGTTCTTAAAGTAATAGTAAGCAAAGTAATAAACACTTAGAATTCACTTTTGAATGCAAAAATCAACTTTGAACACCAAGGGAAGATTCACACAAAACTTAGGGTCAAATTCAAACATTTGGACCCTTTCTTCAACAATCAACACTTGTGAGTTCATTCTCACTTATTTTCAACTCCTTTTCTTTCTTTTCTTCAACTTTTTCTTCTTATTTCTTTCTTTTTCACATTTTTTTTTCTTCGTTCCTAATTCTTTCTTTGGCACATAAATCATACATCCTCCTAGATTCCCACCAAAATCCTTCCCCCACGCTTGTTTTTCTGCAATTTTTAGATCAAAAGGAATTCCCTCTAAGTCATGCTTTACTATCCTTTAAGAATAAGGGTATGGATATTCCTATTAGGCTAGGTAAGGATAATGTGGTTAACAAAGAAAATAGGCTAATCTAAGGCTCAAAGGGGTTAAACCTAAAATACATATGCAAAGGGTACGGCTTTTTGGCTCTGGTTTAACTAAACAACTTCATCTTATTATTTGTTATGCTAATCAATTTTATGCTTTGAATAGAATGGGCATGAGTTCTAGTATTTGGAACAAAAGTGATAAAACGCATTCTAAGTAGCAACCAAGCAAAGAATAATGAGATCATGCAACGACTTTAGAAAACAAAAACATCAAGATTAATAACTCTCCAAAAAATGTCTAGGCTCAAGTCTCTCAGGGTTGTAGCGTTAGTTTGAGTTTCTTCCTTCAAGCATGTTACAAAAACTGATTTTTTTCCTTTGTGATTACATGTGAATTCGTAAATGTCAACTACAACTAAGCATAAACCAAAGAGCATATCAAACTTCCATCCATGTTTGTAACTTTCTTTAATAGTCATGCAATTAAAAACCAAATCCTCATCATTGTGTTGGAAGGTACCCTAAGACACAAACAAACACATAAAAACGACTCTTTTTGGGTCTTTTAAACACTCTTTTTCGATTTTTTTTTCAAATTTTCGGATTTTCTGTTCAAGACACATAAAAACACTTCAAAACACACTAAAACACTTAAAAACAGTGAATAACAACTTTAGAAGTGATAGGTGATAAAATCCCACGAAAATCATGCAAAAACAGCTTATTTACCCCCTACACTTAAACCAAACATTATTCTCAATGTTTTAAGCATAGACTCACAAACAAACAAACAAATAACACAACTAACAAACACGACAATCATGGCAAAGTAAAAGCAATAAAGAGTAGGGTTTAGGAACACAAATTTGGTTATAGAGTGTTGGAGATTCCTAGGTCTTCTTTATTTGCATGCGTGGGTTGCCTCCCAAGAACCGTTTGCTTTAACGTCTTCCAGCCGGACGAGACCTTCTTTTAGGCTTCATTGGAGTCCACGGCATGGAGGGGTATATCCTCCACTACATGCTCCTCAAAATGCTCATAGTATGGCTCAATGAATGGGAGGGGATAGTGATCCTCCCTGATTGTGGTGTTTTTCTTCTTAAAGTCCATGTAAACTCTCTCACCACCTTGGATTTGATTGGGAACCTGCACCAAAGAAGGTAACAACCTATTAGTTGAAATGGGAATTGGAATTGTGATTGGAGACTTACTTGGATGTTGTGGCAATGCCCTTAGGGCAGCCACCATCTCGCCAATTTTATCGTTAGGCACGACCAGATTGGGTGTTTTTAAGGTAGTGGCTTGCTCTTTGTGCTCCACTCCAATTCCTTCCTCGATGGTGGTTCTAGATGCATCCTTCTTGATTGGTGTTGAATGTTCCTGCCCTATATTTTTAATTATACCAATGGCAAAACAAGAACGAACATAATTAGGATTCTCAATGGATTCAGAAACTTTAAAGTTAATCATATCACCACCAAACTCCATAGTTAAGGCTTTCTTGGCCACGTCAATCTTGGTGTGAGCTGTTTTCATGAAAGGTCGTCCAAGTAAGATTCGCGATGGTGGAGAGTGGGTTGAATCCTCCATGTCAAGCACATAACTGTTCTCTCCTGCGTACAAAACAAATGAGAAATAAATGTCACATTTTTTCGTAACCCCTACAAAAGAATTAGTTGAATTATCCAAAACCACTGCGATATCGTTGAACCGCATTTATACGACCAATGACATCTTACAATTTAAATGTCAAGACAGAGAGTTAGCCAAAATTTCTTTAAAAAAAGAAAGAAAAGAAAAAACAATACAAATATTTCCAATCGATGTATAAATGCACACATAAATAGATAAGTATAGATATACATGCGCTAACATTACCTGTGAGAATATCAACTATGTTCAAACGGGGATACAAAGTATTATAATCCTGGAGAAAGAAGCGGTGTCGAGGTATGGGTGGAAACGCACTAGACAGTTTTTTAAAGACCGTCGTGGCAGTAAGCATGATTTGAGTTTCATGCAGAACCACCTTGTATTGGCCCCCTGATTCTAACTATTCTAAAATTTCATAATCTCATAGCAAAAACCGGCCTCAATTTTTGAAGCCACAACTTCATAGTCAATATCCAATGTAGAGGCTTCAATGTCATGGTTCTTCGCAGTTGATTAAAAAAAAATAGAAGGGAATAAAAAAAGAAAAAGAGTTAAAAAGGCAACGAACAAACAAATAATAAGAAATACTATATTTTGATATAGATAGATTTAATTGTGCCCACATACATATTGACTGAAAAAAAAGTTAAAATATTTGAACCAATGTCTAAAAACCATTTGATCCTTGTTAAAAAAAAAAAAAAAAAAAAAAAACAGAACACAAAAAATATAACAATTTAAACAAAAATGAAGAAAGCAATATATGGGAAAAAAAATGATACACTTATTATCATTATAATCTGTAATCAAAATAATAACACAATAATCACTCACCATCTCGTCAACCGAGATACAATGCAGGGTGACATATTTTTAAATAGTTTCGGGAACGCTTGATTTCCATATCCTGCACACATGGACCTTTATTTTGTCTGTTTTTGTATATGGACGTAGTCGGACAATGGAGGTCACTTCTACAGCTTCCATTTAACCTACCAAAAGCGAAGACAAATTTTATCAAGTTAAGAATTAACACAATAGAAATTTAAAACCAAATATTAAAGTGAGGACTGGTTTATTTAACACCTAATTTACCAAATTATTAAACAATGTGAAACAACAATGTTACAAAATGGAAAACCACAATGCAAACTGGTAAATCCCAAAAGATGCAACATCCCGAAAACAAATAAAGCAGTTAAAACCAAAAAAAGAACTAAATTTCACAAAAAAGCATGTGCCCATCACTCCAGCAATAGCACCAAAGATGAAATATAGAGTCCCTGTATTCTTATGGTTAGTGGAGAACAGTCATTGTGTCATAAAATTGAGATTATTTCGTTTCTTGCCTTGTCAAAGAGGGGCCCTTAGGGAGCGGGGCTTTTATTATTGCCCAATCACCGGAAACTTTTGCTATTAAATTGCCACTGCATCCGATCATTCTCTGTTTGCAATTCTGTTTCCAACGAAGTGATGTGAGAACAGTTTGGTACTGGGACACTGACCGTCTTAGCACAAATGAGAAAACAAAATATAAATGTTGTCTAAACCACAGATAAAAACAGCAAAAATAAACCGTACAGTATTTCCTCATCTTAAAAAAAAAGGTTCAAATTTTTAAATCATATACAAATCAAGTTTCCATTTGGTCAGTCTTAGAAAAAATACTTCCATTCTTCACTTTACACTATGTATGACAACAAAGTTACAAATGTTGAACAAATGAATAGTATACAGAGTTGAAAAGCTGGAAAAATTGTAATAGTCAATCAATAACAATACCATCAAATCCAAAACAATAAACTCCCTTTATCAATAAAAGGATTTACTACTTATACATAGTTTGTTACAACATGTAGAAGGACAAATTCAAACAAAGAAATGCACATACAGTACTCTTCTAATCAAATTCTTTTTTTGTTTAAGCTCAGCTAAATATAACAGGACTTCATTTATTCATACGTTAGAATGCATTCATTAGTTACACTGACTAAAGCACATTATAAAATTAACTGTGAGGATTAACCATTATCGAAACACTTATAATCCAATTTACTAAGTCTGTCATTAACTATCTGTATAAACATTTTAACCTAAGGTTACAACAGCAAAGAAAACAACTGAAATAATTAAAGAAATGAAAAACAATGCCATCAGCTACAAAAAAACACAACCAAAAGAATCATCATTATCAACTATAAAATTACTTTTGAATAGTTACCATCACTGAATAATAGTTAAAACAAATTCACTCCCCAATCTTCTTATTTTCAACATGTTGATTTTTGGATAATCAAATTTTGACTTCATCTTCTTGGCTGTCAATCAATCTTTACATTTTTCAACCACTTAGTTTTTTTTTTCTTACATAACTTGGAAATAACACAAATTAACTTCAAATTAATTGAAAGAAAACATGAAAACATTAAACATAAACAAAATATAGCATAACACATAATTCTTACAACACAGAATAACCAAAACTCACCTCTCAAAACCCCCAAAGGGAGAAAAGGAAAACACTCACCTTTAACAGACACGGCTTCCAAACTTGCACACAAAAACACCAAACAACTGAAAATCAGCTTCAACCGAAACCAAAAACAAAATTATATAAAAAATCCACACACAACCAAAATGAAGAACCATACCCAAAAACCCAAGACAGTAGCAAAACCCCCAAATTTCCAAAACACACCTCTAAACAGGAAACCCATCCACAAAATTGAAAAACACAGAGAACAAAACGAAAGACCCAAGAGCGGGAGAAGCAGAGAAAGACAACGAGCAAAAATGAAAACAAAAGGGAGAAAAGAAAAAGAAAAGTAGAAAAATCACCTCAGCCTGATGACCAACACGTGTCCCCTGAAAACTGGGTTTTAGTATATAGGATATATACACATATATATGTGTGTGTGTGTGTGTGTGTGTGTGTGTGTGTAGCATAACAAACATGAGTATTTCCTCAAACTTTTGCCATCTCAATTTTTTCACTTTCTGTGTTCTCAAAAGCGGGGTAGCAGGCTTTTTGCCTTCGTTTTGCAGGAGTCGGCATAAGGCGTTGTCAGGGCGCACCTCTAGGTAGTCGAGCTTTTATTTTTTAAGGAAAAAAAAACCCAAACCAATACGACATCGTTTTGGGTAGGGTTTTAACTTTTTTCATAACGTTTCTTCTTTCCACATCGTGCTTTCTAGTTTCTCATTCTCACACAGCGTTCCTCTTCGCGAGACACTAGTGCTTTCGTGCAGCACCACCACCACTGTAATAATCCGTCCCTAATTTTATGATTTTATTAATTTTAAAAGAGTGAATTGACGAAATGCCCTTAGTGGCGAGATTGTTGACTTTTATTAACTGTCATTTTGTGACGAGTACAAGTATTATTTACCGTAATCTCGAAGTATTCAACGGTACAAATGTGTAGGCGCAAGCGGAAACAAAGTCGGAGCTACGGTTAAAATTTTACGAAACTACGACTGTGAAGGGTGTTTTAGTAATTTCACGTTTACAGGAGATATTTTGATGTTTTATCTTTTGTGGCCTTGTTTTGTGAGCCAGTGGGGCCCACACCACTCATTCCTTCACTCTTGTGTCTCCCTCTTTTCTAGAGCACTCTCTCTCATTTCAAAACTCTCCCAACTCTCTTTTCTTTCATCTTTCTCACATTTCTCTCTCTACAATTTTCCCTCTTCGGGAAAATAGACAAACAACAACGCCACCACCATTCACCTTCTTCAGTGAACTATAGACCACCCCACCATGGGCTACCAGACTCTCTCTCCCTCTTTCTTTACCTACCTCTCTTGTCTCTCCCTATCTATGCAAGTCTAAAGAAAACACATCATCATCACCGCCATTTTTCAAGGAAAAACTCCACCGTGCACAACCAAGCTAAGCCTTGAAATCCCTAAGTTTCACCTTTTAAACATGATCTAGTACTATTTATAACCTCTATATTTGATTTGGAGGAGGTTAATGCAGAAGGGACGAAGGGGGAGACTTCCCCAGATTTTTGGAAAAAACAAAACGTGACCATTAGTCCACTTTCAAGCCATTTTCCGCCCACCACCATCCATAACTCGACCTTGTTTTGGTATGGACTTGTTCCCCTAGTTACAAGCTTCATTTTGGTTTTTTAAAACGTTGAAACATGGTTAGATATTGAGCTCGAATTAAGCTCTCCAAATCGAACAAAAAACCTACAAAACTAGGGCCTTCGTGAGGAAAGTGAGTACACTGATACTCGTGCGTGCATGAGGGTGCATGTGGGCTTGGCTCATGCAGCGCATAGCTGCCAATGCAACCACTTTGTGGCGGCACATATGGTGGCGTGTGGGGAAACTCTAGGTCCAGCCTTATGTTTCTCGACGTGCCGAACCCGAATTAGCCATTCATTTTTCAAAATTTGATCATTCTAAAATAGTTCCTTTATTAGTCGTACTTTGTACGAATACGCGAATTTACATTAGTACATTGTTTATTTATGTAAATGGTTTCGTTCCTAGGTGATACATATTGCAAGGATCGTCGATGCCCGTGAATGGTTACATTAGTGGGTCTTCGCTTTTAAATGTTATATATTTATTTAGTTTCCATTTATATATTTGTTGACCCTAAAAATTACAAAGCCTACGTGGTGCGCAAGTTGAGTAACTAATGAGCCAACTACATCATTCGATTGATGCGGGGCGTGCCAATTTGTCGGTCAAGCCTAGCCAAGGAGTACAATTTGTTGATGCTGCGTTGAGCGTGTTGCTGACTTCTTGATCTTGGGACTGCGGTCCAGGAAGGAACAAGTCTCGGCCTTTGGATTCTCGAGCCTGAAGACAAGGCTCCTAATTCTGCGAAGTTCATGAATCGTCGGCGCCGGATTCAGTCACAATGATTATATTCATGAAAGTATAAGCACGTCGAATCGACACCAGACTATATGGACAAAATTACTCAAAGGTGACGTATGTCTTGATGGTAAAGGTGGTTCGGCCGTCAGAATGCCGAACTCTAAAACTCACTTGTGAGTATCTAATCATAAAATTACTCGACGTTCAATGTGCCAAATATCGTAACTCGTAACACTTTATTTCGCCAAGAAGGCTAATAAGATGACATCTACCAATAAGGATTCGGAAACCCTTCTTGACAGAGACTTAGATAGGTAACTAGTCGGCCTCAATGTAGTGTTGTTTATCCAAACAGAAGGTGCTCCTTGGTCGATTGATTCTACAATAACAGTGATGTTTATCCAAACTGAAGATGTTCACCGGTTGCCTTCATAATGCTGTTTATCCAAACTAAAGATGTGTTGGCGGAAAAAGAAAATGAAAAAATCTCAAGTTTGTTTGAGAGCTTTGCGCAGGGCAATTGTGTGTTGAAATGGAGAGGTCTTAATTGTGCACTTTGTTCTCTATTTATAGCAGTAAGAACAAATCCTAACCATACTCGAACTAGGACTCCTTACCCCAATCCATCTTATCTCGGCCAATCCTCCTTCTATTAGGATTTTGAATTCAACCTCTTATTAGGCCACATTCACTTTCACTTTCCAGTATCCTTACCTGGCCGAAAATCTTTATTGCATCAGGATTTAACCTCTTCATTCATCCGCTTCGCAATAGGGCCCATCACTTCCTATTCATCCGAAATGTTCTTTTCCCAAACACGACTTGGCCGACCTTAGTTAGGCGGCCCATGAACCAGCCGATTTGTAGTAATCCTCGAGCAGAGCTTCTGGGCTGAGAACAATTTCATACTCGGCCCAGCCCAACAATTTTAGGTCCAAACATTGCTCCCTCGCTTCTGAAGTCGTCGACCGTCAATCCTCGATCGAATCTCGACCTTGAAGAAGCGAAAACGCCTTTTGTCATTAGACTTAACTGTCTCAACAACCACCACTATACGCATTTATGAAATGTGATTGGACGATCTTTGTCCTTCCCGATGCCTTGCCACGTGTCGATTCCTCGATAAACCTAGGAGCCTTTAATCATGGCCCTCGAAAACGTGCGTCTGTCGAAGCGTCATTTCCGCATTAATTCCGTCGTAACACGTAATCGTGCGTCCTTGAACCGTGAAAACCTCGATCCTTTCCCCGAGATCCCCTAGATATCCATAATGATTAGGAATTTCCCGGTCGATTCCACCCTAAATTTTGAACATCGAATCCTTTTGAAGATCGAACGTTTAACATTCCTCTCAATACGCCTATAAATACCTGAAACCTTCCTATTCATACATTACGCTTCCAAAACCTTTAAATCTTCTTGTCATTCTACTTTCAAAATCCCAGAAAACCTTCCAAGCTCTCCCAGAAATCTCTCCAAGCTCTCCACAATGGCTTCCAACACCTTTATTTCCAAACTTTCTGATGAATGCGATAAATGCCGGGACTTTACCAACCGGAGTACCATAAAAAACCTGCGATTTGAAGGTAACTTAAACGCCTCTCATCAAATCTTAGGACCACTTTTCAAGGACAACGTTCCGGCATCCATTACCAACCTCCTCAAGGATCACTGCCTGGCACCCCTACATCAAGGTTTCGATTAGTCGAAGTGGGAATCAACTAAACCCCAAGGGGCTTGGCCTTCAACCACCTCGGCTTGGGTAGCATGGGTCAAAAGGATGGAGAAATTCTTTAGCAAAGAATTGAGGGTTCTTGGTATCTACGACGCCATTAGGCTCTCGACCATCGAGACTGTTATGGACAAGGAGCTTCTTATGGCAGCTTTAATTCTACCGTTCGACCTCATTGGTCTTACCGTTCTTGTCATCTCAGCCATTCTCGGGACCTCTCATTTGGGTCTTCAGGTCGACGTCTCTCTCTGGGTGTCCATCTAGTCTCAACCTCAAGATGCTCTTCGACGAATGTGCCTTCGAATCGCTGAGGAAGAAACACCAAAAGCCTCTAAAAGAAGAAGTTTAGAAACTGCACAAGAACTTCTTCAACTACAACACCCTTATCCAACACTTCGCTAGCCGAGACGAAGAAAACCTTAGGAAAATGGAGTATGAAGCCTTTCTTTTCTATTGGTACAACAAATTCATTTGTTGTACCAAATCAAATAAGTGTTTAGTCGAGAACATGCCGGTTGCTCAGGCAGTTGCCAGTGGTCATGTCCCGGCCCTCAGCTCCACTGTTCTTGCCCTTACCCGTTGTTTGGCCGAGGCAACGATAAACAAGATTGATCCACACCAGACTGGCCCACTCTGGGTTCTTCAACTCTAGTTGCAGGTCTATTTCGCCACCTGATAGGAGCATATTTAGGCGACTTACTTAGCTTTTTTTCGTGCATCTATGTTGTTAATTCATAGTTGTTTTAGTAGTTTAAGCCATTTTCGTGTGTTTTTAGGTTCATATGGCTAAGGAAGCAAAAAGATGCATTTTGGAGCAAAATTGGGCTTGGAATGGATAGCATATGCTTGGAGCCAAAGTGTTGGACGAATTTGAAAGCCTTGTATGCACTTTGGACATAAAACAAAGGGCCTAGCCCAATCAAACAATCCTTTGAGCCATGCAAAACCTCTAGCCCAATCAACAACCCTTAGCCACATGCATTCACACACACATGCACTTACTCTTTCATCATTGCACCACCATTCACACACACATGCACTTACTCTTTCATCACACACATGCACTTACTCTTTCATCATTGCACCACCATTCCCACACACATGCACTTACTCTTTCATCATTGCACCACCAATTCAACACATGCATTTCCACCTTCCTACTTCATCATTTCAACCACATATTCACCCACATGCACTCTAATCATTCAACACATGCATTCACACACCAACAACCTAGCTCTTTTTCCATCATTATTTCATCCACATGCACTCTCAATCATAACAACCACATTCACTCTTAAACAATCACCCACTTATTCTCCCATTCCCCCTATAAAAACCCATGCATTCATACACAAAAAACACATCTCATTTTCATACACAAGACACCACAAACACATCCAATCTTTCCCTTTTGCCGCAAATCCCCTTCCATTTCTACACAATCTCTTCTCGGCTTCATTCCATTCCATACACTCTCCCATTCGCAGAAACCATTCAACCTTAGCCGCTCCACCTTCATTTACAACACACTTGGAGCACCAACACCGAAGGCAACTCTTAAGGGATTTCGACATCAGTTTTGGTTCAAGGGTTCTTTCTTCTTAATCCTATGTTCACTCATGTTATATATTTTTATGTCAAACCTTTTGTAAACATGAAGTGTAACTAATCTCTCTCTAGGGATTCGATGTAGCCTTGCAAGATTGCCATGTAGTTAATTCAGAATTCTCATTTAATCTATCTATTTCTTGTTTCATTCTCCGATTTAATTGTGACTTAGTGTGTTGATTTTAATGCTTGATCATCATTTGAATTAACCACAGGTTGTTTAGCCAAGATTAAAGCACACATCATGCATAATCTTGGTGGATATGTGAATGAATGAAGGGAATGTTTTGCAAACATCCTGCCGAGTGTTCCCTTTGGTTTTGTGAAAGTTTCTTGTGCACTACATATTCTTGATTAGGAACCAAAGTTGCACATCACAATTAGGCTCATGATTAGAGACATTTGATCAAATCCACACATCATATGGTTGATCATATCTAAGTGAAACAAACTCAAGAAATAGGTAGATGGATGAGTATAATCTGATTCAACAAGCATGGCCTTGGGTTAGCAATGGTAAAATCGAATCCCTAGCTTCATCTCCATTGGTACTATCTCATTTTATTAGTTGTTGATTCATTCATTTTGTGTTTACTTCATTTCTTTATGCTTTCAAGGTACAACAACAACTCTGCCTACATTGATTAGTTTTATTTCTCTAGTAAAGAGTTCTTGCAAAACAAGTGATTATATAGGTCCAATTAGTCCCTGTGGATTCGACACCCTTACTTGTGCCATTATACTAAACATATTCTAGCATGAAGAAGGAAAACATCAATCAAAATGGCGCCGTTGCCGGGGACTGATTTCAGTCCCTTATAATTGCTTGTTTTGATATTAAACCTTGTTCTTTTCATTTTAAGTAGATTTCTGATTTTTATTCAAACTTGTTTTATCTTGTTTCAGGTAGTATATGTCAAATAGACTTGCTGAATTAGGCCAAAGAATTGAACGGTTAAAGGGCAACACTTTGGAAAGCTTTGTGCCAACAAGTTCCTCCATTGTCCGTGAAGAAGAGGAAGGGAAACCGTCTAGTCCAATAAGTGAAGGGTCTGAGCACTTTAATTGGGAAAGAGAAGAAGAGATGGCGGGCAACCAAGATGATCTTCGAGCTTTGGAGGATTTTGCTCAACCAATCATACCAAATTCACCTTCATGCATCTTGCTGCCCACAGAAGCTAGAAACTATGATCTTAAATCTTCACATTTCCATATGTTTCCTTCTTTTTATGGCTTACCTAATGAAGATCCTTTAGCTCATATTAAAGAATTTTACAATGTTGTGAGTGGGTTACCTTTACAGGGAGTAAGTGAAGCAAATCTGAGGATGAGAGTGTTCCCTTACACCTTGAAAGATAGGGCCAAGGGTTGGTTAATGACTCTAGTACCTGGTTCACTCACCACATGGGATGCCGTGGCTAAGAAGTTTTTGGAAAAGTTCTTTTCCACTCAAAAGACAGCCACATTAAGGGGACAAATCTTCAACTTCAAACATGATGATGGAGAACCTTTCAATGAGTGTTGGGAGCGCTTTAAAGGCCTTTTGTTGCAATGTCCACACCATGGGTTACCTCTTCACTTACAAATGCAAATTTTCTATGATGGACTAACCCAAACATGTCAATCAACTGTTGATAATGCAGCAGGTGGAGCTTTGAAGAAAAAGAATGCTCAAGAGTCATATAACATTTATGAGATGTTGGGATCTAATGCTCAACACAAAGATGTAAGGGGTAAGAGAGTTGGAGTATATGAAACAAGCTCTAATCATGATCTTTCTTTGCAGGTAGCTAACCTAGAAAAGAAGCTTGAATCCGTGCTCAACATGGTGCCAAAAGCAAGTGAAGTGTGTGCCATTTGCAACATACCAAGCCACCTTACTCATCAATGTCCATCTAGGGAGGCTTACCCCGAGTATGTCCAAGAGCAAGTGAACCTCATGAATTCTTACAATCAAAGGCCAAGGAATGATGTGTATTCCAATACATATAACCCAAGTTGGAGAGATCATCCCAATCTTTCGTGGAAGAACAACAATCAATTCCAAAACTTCCAACCAAAACCTACTCTTGAGGATACGGTTAAATTGTTAGCCCAAAATACCTTGCAATTCCAACAAACCACCAATAGCACTCTCCAACAACATTCGGCGGCTCTAACCAAAATGGAGACACAATTGGGGCAGATTGCAGATGCCTTGAGCCAAAGAGAGGTTGGAAAGTTTCCAAGCCAACCCGTGATACTCCAAAGGAACCAAGAGCAAGCCAAAGCAATCACTACACTTAAAAGTGGTAAGGTTATCAATAATAGAGTTGGCAATGAAGTTACTAATGAATCTGATCATGTGAATGCAGGGGTTACTCAAGGAGAAAATGAGAAACCAAATGAGGAACCAAGCCATGCTACTCCCTCGTTTGAAGCACCAAATCTTCACAAGGCCGAGAAACCTTACACTCCACCAATACCATTCCCTGGAAGACTTGCCAAGAGCAAACAGGATAAGTCATTTAAGGAGATTTTTGATATTCTAAGTAAGGTAAATGTTAACTTACCTTTGCTTGATGTCATTAGGAACATGCCAGCTTATGGGAAGTTCTTCAAAGAGTTAAACAACTACAAAAGGAAGTATGGACCACATGAGAAGGTAGTGGTGTCCGAGAATGTAAGTGTCGTGTTGCAAAGAAAACTTCCACCAAAGCTCAAGGATCCAGGAAGTTTTTCTATCAACATCACCATAGGGGACAAGAAGGTAGAGAAGGCGATGCTTGACTTAGGTGCTAGCATCAACTTAATGCCTTATTCCGTGTACCTTCAACTAGGTTTGGGGGAATTGAAAGCCACCACCATCTCATTACAACTTGCGGACAGATCCGTGAAATATCCAAGAGGTATAGTAGAGGATATTCTAGTTCAAATTGATAAACTAATCTTGCCTGCGGATTTTGTAGTGTTGGACATGGAAAAAGCTCCTATACATGACCGAGAGTTGCCTATTTTGCTTGGGAGACCGTTTATGGCCACGGCCAAGACCATCATTGATGTGCAAAATGGACTCCTCACTATGACAGTGCTAGGAGAGACCGTTCAATTCAAAGTGTTTGAGTCTCTTTCACATCCTTCTTCATCTCTTGATTGTTATGCCATTGATGTGCTTGATTCGCTTGTTTTCTCTAAGTTCTTGCAGGCACAATCTAATGAACCATTGCAAACTGTTTTGAGTCAATCTCAAGATGAGTTTGATGAAGAAGATGCACTCATGGAAGAGGTAGTTGCCTTGGAAGCATTGGCACCGTATCCTTTGAATATTTTACCTCTTTTAGAGCCTTTAGAACCATCGAGGTCACATTTAACCCCTTCCACTGTTAAGGCACCAAAACTTGAACTTAAACCACTTACACCACATCTAAAGTATGCATATCTAGCTGAATTTGAAACTCTTCCAGTTATCATAACTTCTGACCTCACCCCAAATGAAGAAGATAAACTAATTAGGGTGTTAAAAGAGTTCAAATCAGTTATTGGTTGGTCTATTGCAGATATCAAGGGAATAAGCCCTACCATGTGCATGCATAGGATTCTTTTGGAAGAGGGAGCAAAGTCAACCCGTGAACCACAAAGGAGGCTCAATCCACACATGAAGGAAGTTGTGAGGAATGAAGTGTTGAAGTTGTTAGATGTGGGGATCATATATCCCATTTCTGATAGCAAATGGGTAAGTGCTATTCAGGTGGTACCTAAGAAGGTGGGAATCACGGTGATGAAGAATGAAAACAAAGAGCTTGTGCCCACAAAGCCCACGGCTAGTTGGCGTGTTTGCACCGATTACAGGAAGTTGAATTCTAGCACTAGAAAAGATTACTTTCCTATGCCTTTCATAGATCAAATGCTTGAGAGATTGGCAGGTTACTCACACTATTGTTTTCTTGATGGTTACTCAGGTTACAATCAAATTGCAATTGCTCCGGAGGATCAAGAGAAAACTACCTTTACTTGCCCGTTTGGCACATTTGCATATAGGAGAATGCCTTTTGGACTTTGCAATGCTCCAACAACATTCCAAAGATGCATGTTGGCAATCTTTTCTGACATGGTAGAAAGATTCATTGAGGTATTTATGGATGACTTTTCAGTGTTTGGTTCCTCTTTTGATGAATGTCTTAACCATCTCTCTTTAGTACTTCAAAGATGTCAGGAAACAAATTTGGTTCTCAATTGGGAAAAGTGCCAATTTATGGTGAAACAAGGAATTGTGTTGGGGCATGTAATCTCTAGCCAAGGAATGGAGGTGGACAAAGCCAAAATTGACATCATCACCAATATGGCAGCTCCCACAACCGTGAAGGGAGTAAGAAGTTTTTTGGGACATGCGGGTTTTTATCGTCGTTTCATTAAGAACTTTTCAATGATCACTCGTCCATTATGCAATCTGTTAGCTAAAGATGTTGTATTTCATTTTGATAAAGCTTGTATGGATGCATTCAATACTTTGAAACATGAATTAACCTCAACCCCTATTATTATGGCACCAGATTGGTCTTTACCTTTTGAATTAGTGTGTGATGCCTCTGACTATGCTATTGGTGCAGTTTTAGGGCAAAGGGTGAACAAGCTCCCACACGTGATCTACTATGCAAGCCGGACTCTAAATGATGCTCAACTTAACTATTCCACAACTGAAAAGGAGTTGCTTGCTATTGTTTTTGCCTTAGAGAAGTTTCGGTCATATCTTGTTGGATCTAAAGTTATTGTGTTTTCTGATCATGCAGCCCTTAGGTACTTGATGACAAAAAAGGATGCTAAGCCACGCTTAATTAGATGGATACTCTTACTACAAGAGTTTGACTTGGAAATTCGAGATAAGAAGGGAAGTGATAATGTTGTGGCTGACCATTTGTCACGGCTCAATGAAAACCATGGAGTTGGACAACCTTTGCCTCTAAATGAATCATTTCCTGATGAACAACTCCTTGTTATTCAAGAAAAAGAACCATGGTATGCTGATTTTGTTAATTATCTTGTTTGTGGTATAATTAGAAATGACCTTTCTTTTCAGGAAAGAAAGAAGTTCCTTGCCATGGTAAAGCACTACGTTTGGGACGAACCATATTTGTTTAAATATTGCCCTGACCAAATCATTAGGAGGTGTGTCCCAGAGAGTGAGCAACAAAGCATTCTAACGTTCAGCCATACATTGGCATGTGGAGGACATTTTGGTGCCAAAAAGACATCTCTAAAGGTTTTACAATCTGGTTTCTTTTGGCCTACTTTATTCAAAGATGCTTTTGATTTTTGTTCT